>NC_090444.1:1001611432-1001911432 GCF_031143425.1 Pleurodeles waltl
AGGGGAATCCAAGGAGGGGTGACTTGCGGGGCTCTGACCAGGTTCTGTTACCCAGAATCCTTTGCAAACCTCAAAATTTGGCTAAAAAAACACATGTTCCTCACATTTCTGTGGCAGAAAGTTCTGGAATCTGAGAGGAGCTACAAATTTCCTTCTATCCAGCGTTCCCCCAAATCTCCCGATAAAAATGATACCTCACTTGCGTGGGTAGGCCTAGCGCCGGCGACAGGTAACACCCCAAAGCGCAACGTGGACACATCCTACATTTTGGAAAAAAACAGAGGTGTTTTTTGCGAAGTGCCTACCTGTAGATTTTGGCCTCTAGCTCAGCCGGCACCTAGGGAAACCTACCAAACCTGTGCATTTCTGAAAACTAGAGACCTAGCGGAATCCAAGGAGGGGTGACTTGCGGGGCTCGGACCAGGTTCTGTTACCCAGAATCCTTTGCAAACCTCAAAATTTGGCTAAAAAAACACATGTCCCTCACATTTTTGTGGCAGAAAGTTCTGGAATCTGAGAGGAGCTACAAATTTCCTTCCACCCAGCGTTCCCCCAAGTCTCCCGATAACAATGATACCTCACTTGCGTGGGTAGGCCTAGCGCTGGTGACAGGAAACACCCCAAAGCGCAACGTGGACACATCCTAAATTTTTGAAAAAAACAGAGGTGTTTTTTGCGAAGTGCCTACCTGTAGATTTTGGCCTCTAGCTCAGCCAGCACCTAGGGAAACCTACCAAACCTGTGCATTTCTGAAAACTAGAGACCTAGGGGAATCCAAGGAGGGGTGACTTGCGGGGCTCTGACCAGGTTCTGTTACCCAGAATCCTTTGCAAACCTCAAAATTTGGCTAAAAAAACAAATGTCCCTCACATTTTTGTGGCAGAAAGTTCTGGAATCTGAGAGGAGCTACAAATTTCCTTCCATCCAGCGTTCCCCCAAGTCTCCCGATAAAAATGATACCTCACTTGCGTGGGTAGGCCTAGCGCCGGCGACAGGTAACACCCCAAAGCGCACCGTGGACACATCCTACATTTTGGAAAAAAACAGAGGTGTTTTTTGCGAAGTGCCTACCTGTAGATTTTGGCCTCTAGCTCAGCCGGCACCTAGGGAAACCTACCAAACCTGTGCATTTCTGAAAACTAGAGACCTAGCGGAATCCAAGGAGGGGTGACTTGCGGGGCTCGGATCAGGTTCTGTTACCCAGAATCCTTTGCAAACCTCAAAATTTGGCTAAAAAAACACATGTCCCTCACATTTTTGTGGCAGAAAGTTCTGGAATCTGAGAGGAGCTACACATTTCTTTCCACCCAGCGTTCCCCCAAGTCTCCCGATAACAATGATACCTCACTTGCGTGGGTAGGCCTAGCGCTGGCGACAGGAAACACCCCAAAGCGCAACGTGGACACATCCTAAATTTTGGAAAAAAACAGAGGTGTTTTTTGCGAAGTGCCTACCTGTAGATTTTGGCCTCTAGCTCAGCCGGCACCTAGGGAAACCTACCAAACCTGTGCATTTCGGAAAACTAGAGACCTAGGGGAATCCAAGGAGGGGTGACTTGCGGGGCTCGGACCAGGTTCTGTTACCCAGAATCCTTTGCAAACCTCAAAATTTGGCTAAAAAAACACATGTTCCTCACATTTCTGTGGCAGAAAGTTCTGGAATCTGAGAGGAGCTACAAATTTCCTTCCATCCAGCGTTCCCCCAAATCTCCCGATAAAAATGATACCTCACTTGCGTGGGTAGGCCTAGCGCCGGCGACAGGTAACACCCCAAAGCGCAACGTGGACACATCCTACATTTTGGAAAAAAACAGAGGTGTTTTTTGCGAAGTGCCTACCTGTAGATTTTGGCCTCTAGCTCAGCCGGCACCTAGGGAAACCTACCAAACCTGTGCATTTCGGAAAAGTAGAGACCTAGGGGAATCCAAGGAGGGGTGACTTGCGGGGCTCGGACCAGGTTCTGTTACCCAGAATCCTTTGCAAACCTCAAAATTTGGCTAAAAAAACACATGTTCCTCACATTTCTGTGGCAGAAAGTTCTGGAATCTGAGAGGAGCTACAAATTTCCTTCCATCCAGCGTTCCCCCAAGTCTCCCGATAAAAATGATACCTCACTTGCGTGGGTAGGCCTAGCGCCGGCGACAGGTAACACCCCAAAGCGCAACGTGGACACATCCTACATTTTGGAAAAAAACAGAGGTGTTTTTTGCGTAGTGCCTACCTGTAGATTTTGGCCTCTAGCTCAGCCGGCACCTAGGGAAACCTACCAAACCTGTGCATTTCTGAAAACTAGAGACCTAGCGGAATCCAAGGAGGGGTGACTTGCGGGGCTCGGACCAGGTTCTGTTACCCAGAATCCTTTGCAAACCTCAAAATTTGGCTAAAAAAACACATGTTCCTCACATTTCTGTGGCAGAAAGTTCTGGAATCTGAGAGGAGCTACAAATTTCCTTCCACCCAGCGTTCCCCCAAGTCTCCCGATAAAAATGATACCTCACTTGCGTGGGTAGGCCTAGCGCCGGCGACAGGAAACACCCCAAAGCGCAACGTGGACACATCCTAAATTTTGGAAAAAAACAGAGGTGTTTTTTGCGAAGTGCCTACCTGTAGATTTTGGCCTCTAGCTCAGCCGGCACCTAGGGAAACCTACCAAACCTGTGCATTCTGAAAACTAGAGACCTAGGGGAATCCAAGGAGGCGTGACTTGCGGGGCTCGGACCAGGTTCTGTTACCCAGAATCCTTTGCAAACCTCAAAATTTGGCTAAAAAAACACATGTCCCTCACATTTTTGTGGCAGAAAGTTCTGGAATCTGAGAGGAGCTACAAATTTCCTTCCACCCAGCGTTCCCCCAAGTCTCCCGATAAAAATGATACCTCACTTGCGTGGGTAGGCCTAGCGCTGGCGACAGGAAACACCCCAAAGCGCAACGTGGACACATCCTAAATTTTGGAAAAAAACAGAGGTGTTTTTTGCGAAGTGCCTACCTGTAGATTGTGGCCTCTAGCTCAGCCGGCACCTAGGGAAACCTACCAAACCTGTGCATTTCTGAAAACTAGAGACCTAGGGGAATCCAAGGAGGGGTGACTTGCGGGGCTCGGACCAGGTTCTGTTACCCAGAATCCTTTGCAAACCTCAAAATTTGGCTAAAAAAACAAATGTCCCTCACATTTTTGTGGCAGAAAGTTCTGGAATCTGAGAGGAGCTACAAATTTCCTTCCACCCAGCGTTCCCCCAAGTCTCCCGATAAAAATGATACCTCACTTGCGTGGGTAGGCCTAGCGCTGGCGACAGGAAACACCCCAAAGCGCAACGTGGACACATCCTAAATTTTGGAAAAAAACAGAGGTGTTTTTTTGCGAAGTGCCTACCTGTAGATTTTGGCCTCTAGCTCAGCCGGCACCTAGGGAAACCTACCAAACCTGTGCATTTCGGAAAACTAGAGACCTAGGGGAATCCAAGGAGGGGTGACTTGCGGGGCTCTGACCAGGTTCTGTTACCCAGAATCCTTTGCAAACCTCAAAATTTGGCTAAAAAAACACATGTTCCTCACATTTCTGTGGCAGAAAGTTCTGGAATCTGAGAGGAGCTACAAATTTCCTTCTATCCAGCGTTCCCCCAAATCTCCCGATAAAAATGATACCTCACTTGCGTGGGTAGGCCTAGCGCCGGCGACAGGTAACACCCCAAAGCGCAACGTGGACACATCCTACATTTTGGAAAAAAACAGAGGTGTTTTTTGCGAAGTGCCTACCTGTAGATTTTGGCCTCTAGCTCAGCCGGCACCTAGGGAAACCTACCAAACCTGTGCATTTCTGAAAACTAGAGACCTAGCGGAATCCAAGGAGGGGTGACTTGCGGGGCTCGGACCAGGTTCTGTTACCCAGAATCCTTTGCAAACCTCAAAATTTGGCTAAAAAAACACATGTCCCTCACATTTTTGTGGCAGAAAGTTCTAGAATCTGAGAGGAGCTACAAATTTCCTTCCACCCAGCGTTCCCCCAAGTCTCCCGATAACAATGATACCTCACTTGCGTGGGTAGGCCTAGCGCTGGTGACAGGAAACACCCCAAAGCGCAACGTGGACACATCCTAAATTTTTGAAAAAACAGAGGTGTTTTTTGCGAAGTGCCTACCTGTAGATTTTGGCCTCTAGCTCAGCCAGCACCTAGGGAAACCTACCAAACCTGTGCATTTCTGAAAACTAGAGACCTAGGGGAATCCAAGGAGGGGTGACTTGCGGGGCTCGGACCAGGTTCCGTTACCCAGAATCCTTTGCAAACCTCAAAATTTGGCTAAAAAAACAAATGTCCCTCACATTTTTGTGGCAGAAAGTTCTGGAATCTGAGAGGAGCTACAAATTTCCTTCCACCCAGCGTTCCCCCAAGTCTCCCGATAAAAATGATACCTCACTTGCGTGGGTAGGCCTAGCGCTGGCGACAGGAAACACCCCAAAGCGCAACGTGGACACATCCTAAATTTTGGAAAAAAATAGAGGTGTTTTTTGCGAAGTGCCTACCTGTAGATTTTGGCCTCTAGCTCAGCCGGCACCTAGGGAAACCTACCAAACCTGTGCATTTCTGAAAACTAGAGACCTAGGGGAATCCAAGGAGGGGTGACTTGCGGGGCTCGGACCAGGTTCTGTTACCCAGAATCCTTTGCAAACCTCAAAATTTGGCTAAAAAAACACATGTTCCTCACATTTCTGTGGCAGAAAGTTCTGGTATCTGAGAGGAGCTACAAATTTCCTTCCACCCAGCGTTCCCCCAAGTCTCCCGATAAAAATGATACCTCACTTGCGTGGGTAGGCCTAGCGCCGGCGACAGGAAACACCCCAAAGCGCAACGTGGACACAGCCTAAATTTTGGAAAAAAACAGAGGTGTTTTTTGCGAAGTGCCTACCTGTAGATTTTGGCCTCTAGCTCAGCCGGCACCTAGGGAAACCTACCAAACCTGTGCATTTCTGAAAACTAGAGACCTAGGGGAATCCAAGGAGGGGTGACTTGCGGGGCTCGGACCAGGTTCTGTTACCCAGAATCCTTTGCAAACCTCAAAATTTAGCTAAAAAAAAACATGTTCCTCACATTTCTGTGGCAGAAAGTTCTGGAATCTGAGAGGAGCTACAAATTTCCTTCCACCCAGCGTTCCCCCAAGTCTCCCGATAAAAATGATACCTCACTTGCGTGGGTAGGCCTAGCGCCGGCGACAGGAAACACCCCAAAGCGCAACGTGGACACATCCTAAATTTTGGAAAAAAACAGAGGTGTTTTTTGCGAAGTGCCTACCTGTAGATTTTGGCCTCTAGCTCAGCCGGCACCTAGGGAAACCTACCAAACCTGTGCATTTCTGAAAGCTAGAGACCTAGGGGAATCCAAGGAGGGGTGACTTGCGGGGCTCGGACCAGGTTCTGTTACCCAGAATCCTTTGCAAACCTCAAAATTTGGCTAAAAAAACACATGTTCCTCACATTTCTGTGGCAGAAAGTTCTGGAATCTGAGAGGAGCTACAAATTTCCTTCCACCCAGCGTTCCCCCAAGTCTCCCGATAAAAATGATACCTCACTTGCGTGGGTAGGCCTAGCGCCGGCGACAGGAAACACCCCAAAGCGCAACGTGGACACATCCTAAATTTTGGGAGAAAACAGAGGTGTTTTTTGCGAAGTGCCTACCTGTAGATTTTGGCCTCTAGCTCAGCCAGCACCTAGGGAAACCTACCAAACCTGTGCATTTCTGAAAACTAGAGACCTAGGGGAATCCAAGGAGGGGTGACTTGCGGGGCTCGGACCAGGTTCCGTTACCCAGAATCCTTTGCAAACCTCAAAATTTGGCTAAAAAAACAAATGTCCCTCACATTTTTGTGGCAGAAAGTTCTGGAATCTGAGAGGAGCTACAAATTTCCATCCACCCAGCGTTCCCCCAAGTCTCCCGATAAAAATGATACCTCACTTGCGTGGGTAGGCCTAGCGCTGGCGACAGGAAACACCCCAAAGCGCAACGTGGACACATCCTAAATTTTGGAAAAAAACAGAGGTGTTTTTTGCGAAGTGCCTACCTGTAGAGTTTGGCCTCTAGCTCAGCCGGCACCTAGGGAAACCTACCAAACCTGTGCATTTCTGAAAACTAGAGACCTAGGGGAATCCAAGGAGGGGTGACTTGTGGGGCTCGGACCAGGTTCTGTTACCCAGAATCCTTTGCAAACCTCAAAATTTGGCTAAAAAAACACATGTTCCTCACATTTCTGTGGCAGAAAGTTCTGGAATCTGAGAGGAGCTACAAATTTCCTTCCACCCAGCGTTCCCCCAAGTCTCCCGATAAAAATGATACCTCACTTGCGTGGGTAGGCCTAGCGCCGGCGACAGGAAACACCCCAAAGCGCAACGTGGACACAGCCTAAATTTTGGAAAAAAACAGAGGTGTTTTTTGCGAAGTGCCTACCTGTAGATTTTGGCCTCTAGCTCAGCCGGCACCTAGGGAAACCTACCAAACCTGTGCATTTCTGAAAACTAGAGACCAAGGGGAATCCAAGGAGGGGTGACTTGCGGGGCTCGGACCAGGTTCTGTTACCCAGAATCCTTTGCAAACCTCAAAATTTGGCTAAAAAAACACATGTTCCTCACATTTCTGTGGCAGAAAGTTCTGGAATCTGAGAGGAGCTACAAATTTCCTTCCATCCAGCGTTCCCCCAAGTCTCCCGATAAAAATGATACCTCACTTGCGTGGGTAGGCCTAGCGCCGGCGACAGGTAACACCCCAAAGCGCAACGTGGACACATCCTACATTTTGGAAAAAAACAGAGGTGTTTTTTGCGAAGTGCCTACCTGTAGATTTTGGCCTCTAGCTCAGCCGGCACCTAGGGAAACCTACCAAACCTGTGCATTTCTGAAAACTAGAGACCTAGCGGAATCCAAGGAGGGGTGACTTGCGGGGCTCGGACCAGGTTCTATTACCCAGAATCCTTTGCAAACCTCAAAATTTGGCTAAAAAAACACATGTTCCTCACATTTCTGTGGCAGAAAGTTCTGGAATCTGAGAGGAGCTACAAATTTCCTTCCACCCAGCGTTCCCCCAAGTCTCCCGATAAAAATGATACCTCACTTGCGTGGGTAGGACTAGCGCCGGCGACAGGAAACACCCCAAAGCGCAACGTGGACACATCCTAAATTTTGGAAAAAAACAGAGGTGTTTTTTGCGAAGTGCCTACCTGTATATTTTGGCCTCTAGCTCAGCCGGCACCTAGGGAAACCTTCCAAACCTGTGCATTTCTGAAAACTAGAGACCTAGGGGAATCCAAGGAGGTGTGACTTGCGGGGCTCGGACCAGGTTCTGTTACCCAGAATCCTTTGCAAACCTCAAAATTTGGCTAAAAAAACACATGTCCCTCACATTTCTGTGGCAGAAAGTTCTGGTATCTGAGAGGAGCTACAAATTTCCTTCCACCCAGCGTTCCCCCAAGTCTCCCGATAAAAATGATACCTCACTTGCGTGGGTAGGCCTAGCGCCGGCGACAGGAAACACCCCAAAGCGCAACGTGGACACAGCCTAAATTTTGGAAAAAAACAGAGGTGTTTTTTGCGAAGTGCCTACCTGTAGATTTTGGCCTCTAGCTCAGCCGGCACCTAGGGAAACCTACCAAACCTGTGCATTTCTGAAAACTAGAGACCTAGGGGAATCCAAGGAGGGGTGACTTGCGGGGCTCGGACCAGGTTCTGTTACCCAGAATCCTTTGCAAACCTCAAAATTTAGCTAAAAAAAAACATGTTCCTCACATTTCTGTGGCAGAAAGTTCTGGAATCTGAGAGGAGCTACAAATTTCCTTCCACCCAGCGTTCCCCCAAGTCTCCCGATAAAAATGATACCTCACTTGCGTGGGTAGGCCTAGCGCCGGCGACAGGAAACACCCCAAAGCGCAACGTGGACACATCCTAAATTTTGGAAAAAAACAGAGGTGTTTTTTGCGAAGTGCCTACCTGTAGATTTTGGCCTCTAGCTCAGCCGGCACCTAGGGAAACCTACCAAACCTGTGCATTTCTGAAAGCTAGAGACCTAGGGGAATCCAAGGAGGGGTGACTTGCGGGGCTCGGACCAGGTTCTGTTACCCAGAATCCTTTGCAAACCTCAAAATTTGGCTAAAAAAACACATGTTCCTCACATTTCTGTGGCAGAAAGTTCTGGAATCTGAGAGGAGCTACAAATTTCCTTCCACCCAGCGTTCCCCCAAGTCTCCCGATAAAAATGATACCTCACTTGCGTGGGTAGGCCTAGCGCCGGCGACAGGAAACACCCCAAAGCGCAACGTGGACACATCCTAAATTTTGGGAGAAAACAGAGGTGTTTTTTGCGAAGTGCCTACCTGTAGATTTTGGCCTCTAGCTCAGCCAGCACCTAGGGAAACCTACCAAACCTGTGCATTTCTGAAAACTAGAGACCTAGGGGAATCCAAGGAGGGGTGACTTGCGGGGCTCGGACCAGGTTCCGTTACCCAGAATCCTTTGCAAACCTCAAAATTTGGCTAAAAAAACAAATGTCCCTCACATTTTTGTGGCAGAAAGTTCTGGAATCTGAGAGGAGCTACAAATTTCCATCCACCCAGCGTTCCCCCAAGTCTCCCGATAAAAATGATACCTCACTTGCGTGGGTAGGCCTAGCGCTGGCGACAGGAAACACCCCAAAGCGCAACGTGGACACATCCTAAATTTTGGAAAAAAACAGAGGTGTTTTTTGCGAAGTGCCTACCTGTAGAGTTTGGCCTCTAGCTCAGCCGGCACCTAGGGAAACCTACCAAACCTGTGCATTTCTGAAAACTAGAGACCTAGGGGAATCCAAGGAGGGGTGACTTGTGGGGCTCGGACCAGGTTCTGTTACCCAGAATCCTTTGCAAACCTCAAAATTTGGCTAAAAAAACACATGTTCCTCACATTTCTGTGGCAGAAAGTTCTGGAATCTGAGAGGAGCTACAAATTTCCTTCCACCCAGCGTTCCCCCAAGTCTCCCGATAAAAATGATACCTCACTTGCGTGGGTAGGCCTAGCGCCGGCGACAGGAAACACCCCAAAGCGCAACGTGGACACAGCCTAAATTTTGGAAAAAAACAGAGGTGTTTTTTGCGAAGTGCCTACCTGTAGATTTTGGCCTCTAGCTCAGCCGGCACCTAGGGAAACCTACCAAACCTGTGCATTTCTGAAAACTAGAGACCAAGGGGAATCCAAGGAGGGGTGACTTGCGGGGCTCGGACCAGGTTCTGTTACCCAGAATCCTTTGCAAACCTCAAAATTTGGCTAAAAAAACACATGTTCCTCATATTTCTGTGGCAGAAAGTTCTGGAATCTGAGAGGAGCTACAAATTTCCTTCCATCCAGCGTTCCCCCAAGTCTCCCGATAAAAATGATACCTCACTTGCGTGGGTAGGCCTAGCGCCGGCGACAGGTAACACCCCAAAGCGCAACGTGGACACATCCTACATTTTGGAAAAAAACAGAGGTGTTTTTTGCGAAGTGCCTACCTGTAGATTTTGGCCTCTAGCTCAGCCGGCACCTAGGGAAACCTACCAAACCTGTGCATTTCTGAAAACTAGAGACCTAGCGGAATCCAAGGAGGGGTGACTTGCGGGGCTCGGACCAGGTTCTATTACCCAGAATCCTTTGCAAACCTCAAAATTTGGCTAAAAAAACACATGTTCCTCACATTTCTGTGGCAGAAAGTTCTGGAATCTGAGAGGAGCTACAAATTTCCTTCCACCCAGCGTTCCCCCAAGTCTCCCGATAAAAATGATACCTCACTTGCGTGGGTAGGACTAGCGCCGGCGACAGGAAACACCCCAAAGCGCAACGTGGACACATCCTAAATTTTGGAAAAAAACAGAGGTGTTTTTTGCGAAGTGCCTACCTGTAGATTTTGGCCTCTAGCTCAGCCGGCACCTAGGGAAACCTTCCAAACCTGTGCATTTCTGAAAACTAGAGACCTAGGGGAATCCAAGGAGGTGTGACTTGCGGGGCTCGGACCAGGTTCTGTTACCCAGAATCCTTTGCAAACCTCAAAATTTGGCTAAAAAAACACATGTCCCTCACATTTTTGTGGCAGAAAGTTCTGGAATCTGAGAGGAGCTACAAATTTCCTTCCACCCAGCGTTCCCCCAAGTCTCCCGATAAAAATGATACCTCACTTGCGTGGGTAGGCCTAGCGCTGGTGACAGGAAACACCCCAAAGCGCAACGTGGACACATCCTAAATTTTGGAAAAAAACAGAGGTGTTTTTTGCGAAGTGCCTACCTGTAGATTTTGGCCTCTAGCTCAGCCGGCACCTAGGGAAACCTACCAAACCTGTGCATTTCTGAAAACTAGAGACCTAGGGGAATCCAAGGAGGGGTGACTTGCGGGGCTCGGACCAGGTTCTGTTACCCAGAATCCTTTGCAAACCTCAAAATTTGGCTAAAAAAACAAATGTCCCTCACATTTTTGTGGCAGAAAGTTCTGGAATCTGAGAGGAGCTACAAATTTCCTTCCACCCAGCGTTCCCCCAAGTCTCCCGATAACAATGATACCTCACTTGCGTGGGTAGGCCTAGCGCTGGCGACAGGAAACACCCCAAAGCGCAACGTGGACACATCCTAAATTTTGGAAAAAAACAGAGGTGTTTTTTGCGAAGTGCCTACCTGTAGATTTTGGCCTCTAGCTCAGCCGGCACCTAGGGAAACCTACCAAACCTGTGCATTTCTGAAAACTAGAGACCTAGGGGAATCCAAGGAGGGGTGACTTGCGGGGCTCGGACCGGGTTCTGTTACCCAGAATCCTTTGCAAACCTCAAAATTTGGCTAAAAAAACACATGTTCCTCACATTTCTGTGGCAGAAAGTTCTGGAATCTGAGAGGAGCTACAAATTTCCTTCCATCCAGCGTTCCCCCAAGTCTCCCGATAAAAATGATACCTCACTTGCGTGGGTAGGCCTAGCGCCGGCGACAGGTAACACCCCAAAGCGCAACGTGGACACATCCTACATTTTGGAAAAAAACAGAGGTGTTTTTTGCGAAGTGCCTACCTGTAGATTTTGGCCTCTAGCTCAGCCGGCACCTAGGGAAACCTACCAAACCTGTGCATTTCTGAAAACTAGAGACCTAGCGGAATCCAAGGAGGGGTGACTTGCGGGGCTCGGACCAGGTTCTGTTACCCAGAATCCTTTGCAAACCTCAAAATTTGGCTAAAAAAACACATGTTCCTCACATTTCTGTGGCAGAAAGTTCTGGAATCTGAGAGGAGCTACAAATTTCCTTCCACCCAGCGTTCCCCCAAGTCTCCCGATAAAAATGATACCTCACTTGCGTGGGTAGGCCTAGCGCCGGCGACAGGAAACACCCCAAAGCGCAACGTGGACACATCCTAAATTTTGGAAAAAAACAGAGGTGTTTTTTGCGAAGTGCCTACCTGTAGATTTTGGCCTCTAGCTCAGCCGGCACCTAGGGAAACCTACCAAACCTGTGCATTTCTGAAAACTAGAGACCTAGGGGAATCCAAGGAGGCGTGACTTGCGGGGCTCGGACCAGGTTCTGTTACCCAGAATCCTTTGCAAACCTCAAAATTTGGCTTAAAAAACACATGTCCCTCACATTTTTGTGGCAGAAAGTTCTGGAATCTGAGAGGAGCTACAAATTTCCTTCCACCCAGCGTTCCCCCAAGTCTCCCGATAACAATGGTACCTCACTTGCGTGGGTAGGCCTAGCGCTGGCGACATGAAACACCCCAAAGCGCAACGTGGACACATCCTAAATTTTGGAAAAAAACAGAGGTGTTTTTTGCGAAGTGCCTACCTGTAGATTTTGGCCTCTAGCTCAGCCAGCACCTAGGGAAACCTACCAAACCTGTGCATTTCGGAAAACTAGAGACCTAGGGGAATCCAAGGAGGGGTGACTTGCGGGGCTCGGACCAGGTTCCGTTACCCAGAATCCTTTGCAAACCTCAAAATTTGGCTAAAAAAACAAATGTCCCTCACATTTTTGTGGCAGAAAGTTCTGGAATCTGAGAGGAGCTACAAATTTCCTTCCACCCAGCGTTCCCCCAAGTCTCCCGATAAAAATGATACCTCACTTGCGTGGGTAGGCCTAGCGCTGGTGACAGGAAACACCCCAAAGCGCAACGTGGACACATCCTAAATTTTGGAAAAAAACAGAGGTGTTTTTTGCGAAGTGCCTACCTGTAGAGTTTGGCCTCTAGCTCAGCCGGCACCTAGGGAAACCTACCAAACCTGTGCATTTCTGAAAACTAGAGACCTAGGGGAATCCAAGGAGGGGTGACTTGCGGGGCTCGGACCAGGTTCTGTTACCCAGAATCCTTTGCAAACCTCAAAATTTGGCTAAAAAAACACATGTTCCTCACATTTCTGTGGCAGAAAGTTCTGGAATCTGAGAGGAGCTACAAATTTCCTTCCACCCAGCGTTCCCCCAAGTCTCCCGATAAAAATGATACCTCACTTGCGTGGGTAGGCCTAGCGCCGGCGACAGGTAACACCCCAAAGCGCAACGTGGACACATCCTACATTTTGGAAAAAAACAGAGGTGTTTTTTGCGAAGTGCCTACCTGTAGATTTTGGCCTCTAGCTCAGCCGGCACCTAGGGAAACCCACCAAACCTGTGCATTTCTGAAAACTAGAGACCTAGCGGAATCCAAGGAGGGGTGACTTGCGGGGCTCGGACCAGGTTCTATTACCCAGAATCCTTTGCAAACCTCAAAATTTGGCTAAAAAAACACATGTTCCTCACATTTCTGTGGCAGAAAGTTCTGGAATCTGAGAGGAGCTACAAATTTCCTTCCACCCAGCGTTCCCCCAAGTCTCCCGATAAAAATGAAACCTCACTTGCGTGGGTAGGCCTAGCGCCGGCGACAGGAAACACCCCAAAGCGCAACGTGGACACATCCTAAATTTTGGAAAAAAACAGAGGTGTTTTTTGCGAAGTGCCTACCTGTAGATTTTGGCCTCTAGCTCAGCCGGCACCTAGGGAAACCTTCCAAACCTGTGCATTTCTGAAAACTAGAGACCTAGGGGAATCCAAGGAGGTGTGACTTGCGGGGCTCGGACCAGGTTCTGTTACCCAGAATCCTTTGCAAACCTCAAAATTTGGCTAAAAAAACACATGTCCCTCACATTTTTGTGGCAGAAAGTTCTGGAATCTGAGAGGAGCTACAAATTTCCTTCCACCCAGCGTTCCCCCAAGTCTCCCGATAAAAATGATACCTCACTTGCGTGGGTAGGCCTAGCGCTGGCGACAGGAAACACCCCAAAGCGCAACGTGGACACATCCTAAATTTTGGAAAAAAACAGAGGTGTTTTTTGCGAAGTGCCTACCTGTAGATTTTGGCCTCTAGCTCAGCCGGCACCTAGGGAAACCTACCAAACCTGTGCATTTCTGAAAACTAGAGACCTAGGGGAATCCAAGGAGGGGTGACTTGCGGGGCTCGGACCAGGTTCTGTTACCCAGAATCCTTTGCAAACCTCAAAATTTGGCTAAAAAAACAAATGTCCCTCACATTTTTGTGGCAGAAAGTTCTGGAATCTGAGAGGAGCTACAAATTTCCTTCCATCCAGCGTTCCCCCAAGTCTCCCGATAAAAATGATACCTCACTTGCGTGGGTAGGCCTAGCGCCGGCGACAGGTAACACCCCAAAGCGCAACGTGGACACATCCTACATTTTGGAAAAAAACAGAGGTGTTTTTTGCGAAGTGCCTACCTGTAGATTTTGGCCTCTAGCTCAGCCGACACCTAGGGAAACCTACCAAACCTGTGCATTTCTGAAAACTAGAGACCTAGCGGAATCCAAGGAGGGGTGACTTGCGGGGCTCGGACCAGGTTCTGTTACCCAGAATCCTTTGCAAACCTCAAAATTTGGCTAAAAAAACACATGTCCCTCACATTTTTGTGGCAGAAAGTTCTGGAATCTGAGAGGAGCTACACATTTCCTTCCACCCAGCGTTCCCCCAAGTCTCCCGATAACAATGATACCTCACTTGCGTGGGTAGGCCTAGCGCTGGCGACAGGAAACACCCCAAAGCGCAACGTGGACACATCCTAAATTTTGGAAAAAAACAGAGGTGTTTTTTGCGAAGTGCCTACCTGTAGATTTTGGCCTCTAGCTCAGCCGGCACCTAGGGAAACCTAACAAACCTGTGCATTTCGGAAAACTAGAGACCTAGGGGAATCCAAGGAGGGGTGACTTGCGGGGCTCGGACCAGGTTCTGTTACCCAGAATCCTTTGCAAACCTCAAAATTTGGCTAAAAAAACACATGTTCCTCACATTTCTGTGGCAGAAAGTTCTGGAATCTGAGAGGAGCTACAAATTTCCTTCCATCCAGCGTTCCCCCAAGTCTCCCGATAAAAATGATACCTCACTTGCGTGGGTAGGCCTAGCGCCGGCGACAGGTAACACCCCAAAGCGCAACGTGGACACATCCTACATTTTGGAAAAAAACAGAGGTGTTTTTTGCGAAGTGCCTACCTGTAGATTTTGGCCTCTAGCTCAGCCGGCACCTAGGGAAACCTACCAAACCTGTGCATTTCGGAAAAGTAGAGACCTAGGGGAATCCAAGGAGGGGTGACTTGCGGGGCTCGGACCAGGTTCTGTTACCCAGAATCCTTTGCAAACCTCAAAATTTGGCTAAAAAAACACATGTCCCTCACATTTCTGTGGCAGAAAGTTCTGGAATCTGAGAGGAGCTACAAATTTCCTTCCATCCAGCGTTCCCCCAAGTCTCCCGATAAAAATGATACCTCACTTGCGTGGGTAGGCCTAGCGCCGGCGACAGGTAACACCCCAAAGCGCAACGTGGACACATCCTACATTTTGGAAAAAAACAGAGGTGTTTTTTGCGAAGTGCCTACCTGTAGATTTTGGCCTCTAGCTCAGCCGGCACCTAGGGAAACCTACCAAACCTGTGCATTTCTGAAAACTAGAGACCTAGCGGAATCCAAGGAGGGGTGACTTGCGGGGCTCGGACCAGGTTCTGTTACCCAGAATCCTTTGCAAACCTCAAAATTTGGCTAAAAAAAACACATGTTCCTCACATTTCTGTGGCAGAAAGTTCTGGAATCTGAGAGGAGCTACAAATTTCCTTCCACCCAGCGTTCCCCCAAGTCTCCCGATAAAAATGATACCTCACTTGCGTGGGTAGGCCTAGCCCCGGCGACAGGAAACACCCCAAAGCGCAACGTGGACACATCCTAAATTTTGGAAAAAAACAGAGGTGTTTTTTGCGAAGTGCCTACCTGTAGATTTTGGCCTCTAGCTCAGCCGGCACCTAGGGAAACCTACCAAACCTGTGCATTTCGGAAAACTAGAGACCTAGGGGAATCCAAGGAGGGGTGACTTGCGGGGCTCTGACCAGGTTCTGTTACCCAGAATCCTTTGCAAACCTCAAAATTTGGCTAAAAAAACACATGTTCCTCACATTTCTGTGGCAGAAAGTTCTGGAATCTGAGAGGAGCTACAAATTTCCTTCTATCCAGCGTTCCCCCCAAATCTCCCGATAAAAATGATACCTCACTTGCGTGGGTAGGCCTAGCGCCGGCGACAGGTAACACCCCAAAGCGCAACGTGGACACATCCTACATTTTGGAAAAAAACAGAGGTGTTTTTTGCGAAGTGCCTACCTGTAGATTTTGGCCTCTAGCTCAGCCGGCACCTAGGGAAACCTACCAAACCTGTGCATTTCTGAAAACTAGAGACCTAGCGGAATCCAAGGAGGGGTGACTTGCGGGGCTCGGACCAGGTTCTGTTACCCAGAATCCTTTGCAAACCTCAAAATTTGGCTAAAAAAACACATGTCCCTCACATTTTTGTGGCAGAAAGTTCTGGAATCTGAGAGGAGCTACAAATTTCCTTCCACCCAGCGTTCCCCCAAGTCTCCCGATAACAATGATACCTCACTTGCGTGGGTAGGCCTAGCGCTGGTGACAGGAAACACCCCAAAGCGCAACGTGGACACATCCTAAATTTTTGAAAAAAACAGAGGTGTTTTTTGCGAAGTGCCTACCTGTAGATTTTGGCCTCTAGCTCAGCCAGCACCTAGGGAAACCTACCAAACCTGTGCATTTCTGAAAACTAGAGACCTAGGGGAATCCAAGGAGGGGTGACTTCCGGGGCTTGGACCAGGTTCCGTTACCCAGAATCCTTTGCAAACCTCAAAATTTGGCTAAAAAAACAAATGTCCCTCACATTTTTGTGGCAGAAAGTTCTGGAATCTGAGAGGAGCTACAAATTTCCTTCCACCCAGCGTTCCCCCAAGTCTCCCGATAAAAATGATACCTCACTTGCGTGGGTAGGCCTAGCGCTGGCGACAGGAAACACCCCAAAGCGCAACGTGGACACATCCTAAATTTTGGAAAAAAATAGAGGTGTTTTTTGCGAAGTGCCTACCTGTAGATTTTGGCCTCTAGCTCAGCCGGCACCTAGGGAAACCTACCAAACCTGTGCATTTCTGAAAACTAGAGACCTAGGGGAATCCAAGGAGGGGTGACTTGCGGGGCTCGGACCAGGTTCTGTTACCCAGAATCCTTTGCAAACCTCAAAATTTGGCTAAAAAAACACATGTTCCTCACATTTCTGTGGCAGAAAGTTCTGGTATCTGAGAGGAGCTACAAATTTCCTTCCACCCAGCGTTCCCCCAAGTCTCCCGATAAAAATGATACCTCACTTGCGTGGGTAGGCCTAGCGCCGGCGACAGGAAACACCCCAAAGCGCAACGTGGACACATCCTAAATTTTGGAAAAAAACAGAGGTGTTTTTTGCGAAGTGCCTACCTGTAGATTTTGGCCTCTAGCTCAGCCGGCACCTAGGGAAACCTACCAAACCTGTGCATTTCTAAAAGCTAGAGACCTAGGGGAATCCAAGGAGGGGTGACTTGTGGGGCTCGGACCATGTTCTGTTACCCAGAATCCTTTGCAAACCTCAAAATTTGGCTAAAAAAACACATGTTCCTCACATTTCTGTTGCAGAAAGTTCTGGAATCTGAGAGGAGCTACAAATTTCCTTCCACCCAGCGTTCCCCCAAGTCTCCCGATAAAAATGATACCTCACTTGCGTGGGTAGGCCTAGCGCCGGCGACAGGAAACACCCCAAAGCGCAACGTGGACACATCCTAAATTTTGGGAGAAAACAGAGGTGTTTTTTGCGAAGTGCCTACCTGTAGATTTTGGCCTCTAGCTCAGCCAGCACCTAGGGAAACCTACCAAACCTGTGCATTTCTGAAAACTAGAGACCTAGGGGAATCCAAGGAGGGGTGACTTGCGGGGCTCGGACCAGGTTCCGTTACCCAGAATCCTTTGCAAACCTCAAAATTTGGCTAAAAAAACAAATGTCCTCACATTTTTGTGGCAGAAAGTTCTGGAATCTGAGAGGAGCTACAAATTTCCTTCCACCCAGCGTTCCCCCAAGTCTCCCGATAAAAATGATACCTCACTTGCGTGGGTAGGCCTAGCGCTGGCGACAGGAAACACCCCAAAGCGCAACGTGGACACATCCTAAATTTTGGAAAAAAACAGAGGTGTTTTTTGCGAAGTGCCTACCTGTAGAGTTTGGCCTCTAGCTCAGCCGGCACCTAGGGAAACCTACCAAACCTGTGCATTTCTGAAAACTAGAGACCTAGGGGAATCCAAGGAGGGGTGACTTGTGGGGCTCGGACCAGGTTCTGTTACCCAGAATCCTTTGCAAACCTCAAAATTTGGCTAAAAAAACACATGTTCCTCACATTTCTGTGGCAGAAAGTTCTAGAATCTGAGAGGAGCTACAAATTTCCTTCCATCCAGCGTTCCCCCAAGTCTCCCGATAAAAATGATACCTCACTTGCGTGGGTAGGCCTAGCGCCGGCGACAGGTAACACCCCAAAGCGCAACGTGGACACATCCTACATTTTGGAAAAAAACAGAGATGTTTTTTGCGAAGTGCCTACCTGTAGATTTTGGCCTCTAGCTCAGCCGGCACCTAGGGAAACCTACCAAACCTGTGCATTTCTGAAAACTAGAGACCTAGCGGAATCCAAGGAGGGGTGACTTGCGGGGCTCGGACCAGGTTCTATTACCCAGAATCCTTTGCAAACCTCAAAATTTGGCTAAAAAAACACATGTTCCTCACATTTCTGTGGCAGAAAGTTCTGGAATCTGAGAGGAGCTACAAATTTCCTTCCACCCAGCGTTCCCCCAAGTCTCCCGATAAAAATGATACCTCACTTGCGTGGGTAGGCCTAGCGCCGGCGACAGGAAACACCCCAAAGCGCAACGTGGACACATCCTAAATTTTGGAAAAAAACAGAGGTGTTTTTTGCGAAGTGCCTACCTGTAGATTTTGGCCTCTAGCTCAGCCGGCACCTAGGGAAACCTTCCAAACCTGTGCATTTCTGAAAACTAGAGACCTAGGGGAATCCAAGGAGGTGTGACTTGCGGGGCTCGGACCAGGTTCTGTTACCCAGAATCCTTTGCAAACCTCAAAATTTGGCTAAAAAAACACATGTCCCTCACATTTTTGTGGCAGAAAGTTCTGGAATCTGAGAGGAGCTACAAATTTCCTTCCACCCAGCGTTCCCCCAAGTCTCCCGATAAAAATGATACCTCACTTGCGTGGGTAGGCCTAGCGCTGGCGACAGGAAACACCCCAAAGCGCAACGTGGACACATCCTAAATTTTGGAAAAAAACAGAGGTGTTTTTTGCGAAGTGCCTACCTGTAGATTTTGGCCTCTAGCTCAGCCGGCACCTAGGGAAACCTACCAAACCTGTGCATTTCTGAAAACTAGAGACCTAGGGGAATCCAAGGAGGGGTGACTTGCGGGGCTCGGACCAGGTTCTGTTACCCAGAATCCTTTGCAAACCTCAGAATTTGGCTAAAAAAACAAATGTCCCTCACATTTTTGTGGCAGAAAGTTCTGGAATCTGAGAGGAGCTACAAATTTCCTTCCACCCAGCGTTCCCCCAAGTCTTCCGATAACAATGATACCTCACTTGCGTGGGTAGGCCTAGCGCTGGCGACAGGAAACACCCCAAAGCGCAACGTGGACACATCCTAAATTTTGGAAAAAAACAGAGGTGTTTTTTGCGAAGTGCCTACCTGTAGATTTTGGCCTCTAGCTCAGCCGGCACCTAGGGAAACCTACCAAACCTGTGCATTTCGGAAAACTAGAGACCTAGGGGAATCCAAGGAGGGGTGACTTGCGGGGCTCGGACCGGGTTCTGTTACCCAGAATCCTTTGCAAACCTCAAAATTTGGCTAAAAAAACACATGTTCCTCACATTTCTGTGGCAGAAAGTTCTGGAATCTGAGAGGAGCTACAAATTTCCTTCCATCAAGCGTTCCCCCAAGTCTCCCGATAAAAATGATACCTCACTTGCGTGGGTAGGCCTAGCGCCGGCGACAGGTAACACCCCAAAGCGCAACGTGGACACATCCTACATTTTGGAAAAAAACAGAGGTGTTTCTTGCGAAGTGCCTACCTGTAGATTTTGGCCTCTAGCTCAGCCGGCACCTAGGGAAACCTACCAAACCTGTGCATTTCTGAAAACTAGAGACCTAGCGGAATCCAAGGAGGGGTGACTTGCGGGGCTCGGACCAGGTTCTGTTACCCAGAATCCTTTGCAAACCTCAAAATTTGGCTAAAAAAACACATGTTCCTCACATTTCTGTGGCAGAAAGTTCTGGAATCTGAGAGGAGCTACAAATTTCCTTCCACCCAGCGTTCCCCCAAGTCTCCCGATAAAAATGATACCTCACTTGCGTGGGTAGGCATAGCGCCGGCGACAGGAAACACCCCAAAGCGCAACGTGGACACATCCTAAATTTTGGAAAAAAACAGAGGTGTTTTTTGCGAAGTGCCTACCTGTAGATTTTGGCCTCTAGCTCAGCCGGCACCTAGGGAAACCTACCAAACCTGTGCATTTCTGAAAACTAGAGACCTAGGGGAATCCAAGGAGGCGTGACTTGCGGGGCTCGGACCAGGTTCTGTTACCCAGAATCCTTTGCAAACCTCAAAATTTGGCTAAAAAAACACATGTCCCTCAGATTTTTGTGGCAGAAAGTTCTGGAATCTGAGAGGAGCTACAAATTTCCTTCCACCCAGCGTTCCCCCAAGTCTCCCGATAACAATGGTACCTCACTTGCGTGGGTAGGCCTAGCGCTGGCGACATGAAACACCCCAAAGCGCAACGTGGACACATCCTAAATTTTGGAAAAAAACAGAGGTGTTTTTTGCGAAGTGCCTACCTGTAGATTTTGGCCTCTAGCTCAGCCAGCACCTAGGGAAACCTACCAAACCTGTGCATTTCGGAAAACTAGAGACCTAGGGGAATCCAAGGAGGGGTGACTTGCGGGGCTCGGACCAGGTTCCGTTACCCAGAATCCTTTGCAAACCTCAAAATTTGGCTAAAAAAACAAATGTCCCTCACATTTTTGTGGCAGAAAGTTCTGGAATCTGAGAGGAGCTACAAATTTCCTTCCACCCAGCGTTCCCCCCAAGTCTCCCGATAAAAATGATACCTCACTAGCGTGGGTAGGCCTAGCGCTGGTGACAGGAAACACCCCAAAGCGCAACGTGGACACATCCTAAATTTTGGAAAAAAACAGAGGTGTTTTTTGCGAAGTGCCTACCTGTAGAGTTTGGCCTCTAGCTCAGCCGGCACCTAGGGAAACCTACCAAACCTGTGCATTTCTGAAAACTAGAGACCTAGGGGAATCCAAGGAGGGGTGACTTGCGGGGCTCGGACCAGGTTCTGTTACCCAGAATCCTTTGCAAACCTCAAAATTTGGCTAAAAAAAACACATGTTCCTCACATTTCTGTGGCAGAAAGTTCTGGAATCTGAGAGGAGCTACAAATTTCCTTCCACCCAGCGTTCCCCCAAGTCTCCCGATAAAAATGATACCTCACTTGCGTGGGTAGGCCTAGCGCCGGCGACAGGAAACACCCCAAAGCGCAACGTGGACACATCCTAAATTTTGGAAAAAAAACAGAGGTGTTTTTTGCGAAGTGCCTACCTGTAGATTTTGGCCTCTAGTTCAGCCGGCACCTAGGGAAACCTACCAAACCTGTGCATTTCTGAAAACTAGAGACCTAGGGGAATCCAAGGTGGGGTGACTTGCGGGGCTCGGACCAGGTTCTGTTACCCAGAATCCTTTGCAAACCTCAAAATTTGGCTAAAAAACACATGTCCCTCACATTTTTGTGGCAGAAAGTTCTGGAATCTGAGAGGAGCTACAAATTTCCTTCCACCCAGCGTTCCCCCAAGTCTCCCGATAAAAATTATACCTCACTTGCGTGGGTAGGCCTAGCGCTGGCGACAGGAAACACCCCAAAGCGCAACGTGGACACACCTAAATTTTGGAAAAAAACAGAGGTGTTTTTTGCGAAGTGCCTACCTGTAGATTTTGGCCTCTAGCTCAGCCGGCACCTAGGGAATCCTACCAAACCTGTGCATTTCTGAAAGCTAGAGACCTAGGGGAATCCAAGGAGGGGTGACTTGTGGGGCTCGGACCATGTTCTGTTACCCAGAATCCTTTGCAAACCTCAAAATTTGGCTAAAAAAACACATGTTCCTCACATTTCTGTTGCAGAAAGTTCTGGAATCTGAGAGGAGCTACAAATTTCCTTCCACCCAGCGTTCCCCCAAGTCTCCCGATAAAAATGATACCTCACTTGCGTGGGTAGGCCTAGCGCCGGCGACAGGAAACACCCCAAAGCGCAACGTGGACACATCCTAAATTTTGGGAGAAAACAGAGGTGTTTTTTGCGAAGTGCCTACCTGTAGATTTTGGCCTCTAGCTCAGCCAGCACCTAGGGAAACCTACCAAACCTGTGCATTTCTGAAAACTAGAGACCTAGGGGAATCCAAGGAGGGGTGACTTGCGGGGCTCGGACCAGGTTCCGTTACCCAGAATCCTTTGCAAACCTCAAAATTTGGCTAAAAAAACAAATGTCCCTCACATTTTTGTGGCAGAAAGTTCTGGAATCTGAGAGGAGCTACAAATTTCCTTCCACCCAGCGTTCCCCCCAAGTCTCCCGATAAAAATGATACCTCACTTGCGTGGGTAGGCCTAGCGCTGGCGACAGGAAACACCCCAAAGCGCAACGTGGACACATCCTAAATTTTGGAAAAAAACAGAGGTGTTTTTTGCGAAGTGCCTACCTGTAGAGTTTGGCCTCTAGCTCAGCCGGCACCTAGGGAAACCTACCAAACCTGTGCATTTCTGAAAACTAGAGACCTAGGGGAATCCAAGGAGGGGTGACTTGTGGGGCTCGGACCAGGTTCTGTTACCCAGAATCCTTTGCAAACCTCAAAATTTGGCTAAAAAAACACATGTTCCTCACATTTCTGTGGCAGAAAGTTCTGGAATCTGAGAGGAGCTACAAATTTCCTTCCACCCAGCGTTCCCCCAAGTCTCCCGATAAAAATGATACCTCACTTGCGTGGGTAGGCCTAGCGCCGGCGACAGGAAACACCCCAAAGCGCAACGTGGACACAGCCTAAATTTTGGAAAAAAACAGAGGTGTTTTTTGCGAAGTGCCTACCTGTAGATTTTGGCCTCTAGCTCAGCCGGCACCTAGGGAAACCTAGCAAACCTGTGCATTTCTGAAAACTAGAGACCAAGGGGAATCCAAGGAGGGGTGACTTGCGGGGCTCGGACCAGGTTCTGTTACCCAGAATCCTTTGCAAACCTCAAAATTTGGCTAAAAAAACACATGTTCCTCACATTTCTGTGGCAGAAAGTTCTAGAATCTGAGAGGAGCTACAAATTTCCTTCCATCCAGCGTTCCCCCAAGTCTCCCGATAAAAATGATACCTCACTTGCGTGGGTAGGCCTAGCGCCGGCGACAGGTAACACCCCAAAGCGCAACGTGGACACATCCTACATTTTGGAAAAAAACAGAGGTGTTTTTTGCGAAGTGCCTACCTGTAGATTTTGGCCTCTAGCTCAGCCGGCACCTAGGGAAACCTACCAAACCTGTGCATTTCTGAAAACTAGAGACCTAGCGGAATCCAAGGAGGGGTGACTTGCGGGGCTCGGACCAGGTTCTATTACCCAGAATCCTTTGCAAACCTCAAAATTTGGCTAAAAAAACACATGTTCCTCACATTTCTGTGGCAGAAAGTTCTGGAATCTGAGAGGAGCTACAAATTTCCTTCCACCCAGCGTTCCCCCAAGTCTCCCGATAAAAATTATACCTCACTTGCGTGGGTAGGCCTAGCGCCGGCGACAGGAAACACCCCAAAGCGCAACGTGGACACATCCTAAATTTTGGAAAAAAACAGAGGTGTTTTTTGCGAAGTGCCTACCTGTAGATTTTGGCCTCTAGCTCAGCCGGCACCTAGGGAAACCTTCCAAACCTGTGCATTTCTGAAAACTAGAGACCTAGGGGAATCCAAGGAGGTGTGACTTGCGGGGCTCGGACCAGGTTCTGTTACCCAGAATCCTTTGCAAACCTCAAAATTTGGCTAAAAAAACACATGTCCCTCACATTTTTGTGGCAGAAAGTTCTGGAATCTGAGAGGAGCTACAAATTTCCTTCCACCCAGCGTTCCCCCAAGTCTCCCGATAAAAATGATACCTCACTTGCGTGGGTAGGCCTAGCGCTGGCGACAGGAAACACCCCAAAGCGCAACGTGGACACATCCTAAATTTTGGAAAAAAACAGAGGTGTTTTTTGCGAAGTGCCTACCTGTAGATTTTGGCCTCTAGCTCAGCCGGCACCTAGGGAAACCTACCAAACCTGTGCATTTCTGAAAACTAGAGACCTAGGGGAATCCAAGGAGGGGTGACTTGCGGGGCTCGGACCAGGTTCTGTTACCCAGAATCCTTTGCAAACCTCAGAATTTGGCTAAAAAAACAAATGTCCCTCACATTTTTGTGGCAGAAAGTTCTGGAATCTGAGAGGAGCTACAAATTTCCTTCCACCCAGCGTTCCCCCAAGTCTTCCGATAACAATGATACCTCACTTGCGTGGGTAGGCCTAGCGCTGGCGACAGGAAACACCCCAAAGCGCAACGTGGACACATCCTAAATTTTGGAAAAAAACAGAGGTGTTTTTTGCGAAGTGCCTACCTGTAGATTTTGGCCTCTAGCTCAGCCGGCACCTAGGGAAACCTACCAAACCTGTGCATTTCGGAAAACTAGAGACCTAGGGGAATCCAAGGAGGGGTGACTTGCGGGGCTCGGACCGGGTTCTGTTACCCAGAATCCTTTGCAAACCTCAAAATTTGGCTAAAAAAAACACATGTTCCTCACATTTCTGTGGCAGAAAGTTCTGGAATCTGAGAGGAGCTACAAATTTCCTTCCATCCAGCGTTCCCCCAAGTCTCCCGATAAAAATGATACCTCACTTGCGTGGGTAGGCCTAGCGCCGGCGACAGGTAACACCCCAAAGCGCAACGTGGACACATCCTACATTTTGGAAAAAAACAGAGGTGTTTCTTGCGAAGTGCCTACCTGTAGATTTTGGCCTCTAGCTCAGCCGGCACCTAGGGAAACCTACCAAACCTGTGCATTTCTGAAAACTAGAGACCTAGCGGAATCCAACGAGGGGTGACTTGCGGGGCTCGGACCAGGTTCTGTTACCCAGAATCCTTTGCAAACCTCAAAATTTGGCTAAAAAAACACATGTTCCTCACATTTCTGTGGCAGAAAGTTCTGGAATCTGAGAGGAGCTACAAATTTCCTTCCACCCAGCGTTCCCCCAAGTCTCCCGATAAAAATGATACCTCACTTGCGTGGGTAGGCATAGCGCCGGCGACAGGAAACACCCCAAAGCGCAACGTGGACACATCCTAAATTTTGGAAAAAAACAGAGGTGTTTTTTGCGAAGTGCCTACCTGTAGATTTTGGCCTCTAGCTCAGCCGGCACCTAGGGAAACCTACCAAACCTGTGCATTTCTGAAAACTAGAGACCTAGGGGAATCCAAGGAGGCGTGACTTGCGGGGCTCGGACCAGGTTCTGTTACCCAGAATCCTTTGCAAACCTCAAAATTTGGCTAAAAAAAACACATGTCCCCTCAGATTTTTGTGGCAGAAAGTTCTGGAATCTGAGAGGAGCTACAAATTTCCTTCCACCCAGCGTTCCCCCAAGTCTCCCGATAACAATGGTACCTCACTTGCGTGGGTAGGCCTAGCGCTGGCGACATGAAACACCCCAAAGCGCAACGTGGACACATCCTAAATTTTGGAAAAAAACAGAGGTGTTTTTTGCGAAGTGCCTACCTGTAGATTTTGGCCTCTAGCTCAGCCAGCACCTAGGGAAACCTACCAAACCTGTGCATTTCGGAAAACTAGAGACCTAGGGGAATCCAAGGAGGGGTGACTTGCGGGGCTCGGACCAGGTTCCGTTACCCAGAATCCTTTGCAAACCTCAAAATTTGGCTAAAAAAACAAATGTCCCTCACATTTTTGTGGCAGAAAGTTCTGGAATCTGAGAGGAGCTACAAATTTCCTTCCACCCAGCGTTCCCCCAAGTCTCCCGATAAAAATGATACCTCACTAGCGTGGGTAGGCCTAGCGCTGGTGACAGGAAACACCCCAAAGCACAACGTGGACACATCCTAAATTTTGGAAAAAAACAGAGGTGTTTTTTGCGAAGTGCCTACCTGTAGAGTTTGGCCTCTAGCTCAGCCGGCACCTAGGGAAACCTACCAAACCTGTGCATTTCTGAAAACTAGAGACCTAGGGGAATCCAAGGAGGGGTGACTTGCGGGGCTCGGACCAGGTTCTGTTACCCAGAATCCTTTGCAAACCTCAAAATTTGGCTAAAAAAACACATGTTCCTCACATTTCTGTGGCAGAAAGTTCTGGAATCTGAGAGGAGCTACAAATTTCCTTCCACCCAGCGTTCCCCCAAGTCTCCCGATAAAAATGATACCTCACTTGCGTGGGTAGGCCTAGCGCCGGCGACAGGAAACACCCCAAAGCGCAACGTGGACACATCCTAAATTTTGGAAAAAAACAGAGGTGTTTTTTGCGAAGTGCCTACCTGTAGATTTTGGCCTCTAGTTCAGCCGGCACCTAGGGAAACCTACCAAACCTGTGCATTTCTGAAAACTAGAGACCTAGGGGAATCCAAGGAGGGGTGACTTGCGGGGCTCGGACCAGGTTCTGTTACCCAGAATCCTTTGCAAACCTCAAAATTTGGCTAAAAAAAACACATGTCCCTCACATTTTTGTGGCAGAAAGTTCTGGAATCTGAGAGGAGCTACAAATTTCCTTCCACCCAGCGTTCCCCCAAGTCTCCCGATAAAAATTATACCTCACTTGCGTGGGTAGGCCTAGCGCTGGCGACAGGAAACACCCCAAAGCGCAACGTGGACACATCCTAAATTTTGGAAAAAAACAGAGGTGTTTTTTGTGAAGTGCCTACCTGTAGATTTTGGCCTCTAGCTCAGCCGGCACCTAGGGAAACCTACCAAACCTGTGCATTTCTGAAAACTAGAGACCTAGGGGAATCCAAGGAGGGGTGACTTGCGGGGCTCGGACCAGGTTCTGTTACCCAGAATCCTTTGCAAACCTCAAAATTTGGCTAAAAAAAACAAATGTCCCTCACATTTTTGTGGCAGAAAGTTCTGGAATCTGAGAGGAGCTACAAATTTCCTTCCATCCAGCGTTCCCCCAAGTCTCCCGATAAAAATAATACCTCACTTGCGTGGGTAGGCCTAGCGCCGGCGACAGGTAACACCCCAAAGCGCAACGTGGACACATCCTACATTTTGGAAAAAAACAGAGGTGTTTTTTGCGAAGTGCCTACCTGTAGATTTTGGCCTCTAGCTCAGCCGGCACCTAGGGAAACCCACCAAACCTGTGCATTTCTGAAAACTAGAGACCTAGCGGAATCCAAGGAGGGTTGACTTGCGGGGCTCGGACAAGGTTCTATTACCCAGAATCCTTTGCAAACCTCAAAATTTGGCTAAAAAAACACATGTTCCTCACATTTCTGTGGCAGAAAGTTCTGGAATCTGAGAGGAGCTACAAATTTCCTTCCACCCAGCGTTCCCCCAAGTCTCCCGATAAAAATGATACCTCACTTGCGTGGGTAGGCCTAGCGCCGGCGACAGGAAACACCCCAAAGCGCAACGTGGACACATCCTAAATTTTGGAAAAAAACAGAGGTGTTTTTTGCGAAGTGCCTACCTGTAGATTTTGGCCTCTAGCTCAGCCGGCACCTAGGGAAACCTTCCAAACCTGTGCATTTCTGAAAACTAGAGACCTAGGGGAATCCAAGGAGGTGTGACTTGCGGGGCTCGGACCAGGTTCTGTTACCCAGAATCCTTTGCAAACCTCAAAATTTGGCTAAAAAAACACATGTCCCTCACATTTTTGTGGCAGAAAGTTCTGGAATCTGAGAGGAGCTACAAATTTCCTTCCACCCAGCGTTCCCCCAAGTCTCCCGATAAAAATGATACCTCACTTGCGTGGGTAGGCCTAGCGCTGGCGACAGGAAACACCCCAAAGCGCAACGTGGACACATCCTAAATTTTGGAAAAAAACAGAGGTGTTTTTTGCGAAGTGCCTACCTGTAGATTTTGGCCTCTAGCTCAGCCGGCACCTATGGAAACCTACCAAACCTGTGCATTTCTGAAAACTAGAGACCTAGGGGAATCCAAGGAGGGGTGACTTGCGGGGCTCGGACCAGGTTCTGTTACCCAGAATCCTTTGCAAACCTCAAAATTTGGCTAAAAAAACAAATGTCCCTCACATTTTTGTGGCAGAAAGTTCTGGAATCTGAGAGGAGCTACAAATTTCCTTCCATCCAGCGTTCCCCCAAGTCTCCCGATAAAAATGATACCTCACTTGCGTGGGTAGGCCTAGCGCCGGCGACAGGTAACACCCCAAAGCGCAACGTGGACACATCCTACATTTTGGAAAAAAACAGAGGTGTTTTTTGCGAAGTGCCTACCTGTAGATTTTGGCCTCTAGCTCAGCCGGCACCTAGGGAAACCTACCAAACCTGTGCATTTCTGAAAACTAGAGACCTAGCGGAATCCAAGGAGGGGTGACTTGCGGGGCTCGGACCAGGTTCTGTTACCCAGAATCCTTTGCAAACCTCAAAATTTGGCTAAAAAAAACACATGTCCCTCACATTTTTGTGGCAGAAAGTTCTGGAATCTGAGAGGAGCTACACATTTCCTTCCACCCAGCGTTCCCCCAAGTCTCCCGATAACAATGATACCTCACTTGCGTGGGTAGGCCTAGCGCTGGCGACAGGAAACACCCCAAAGCGCAACGTGGACACATCCTAAATTTTGGAAAAAAACAGAGGTGTTTTTTGCGAAGTGCCTACCTGTAGATTTTGGCCTCTAGCTCAGCCGGCACCTAGGGAAACCTAACAAACCTGTGCATTTCGGAAAACTAGAGACCTAGGGGAATCCAAGGAGGGGTGACTTGCGGGGCTCGGACCAGGTTCTGTTACCCAGAATCCTTTGCAAACCTCAAAATTTGGCTAAAAAAACACATGTTCCTCACATTTCTGTGGCAGAAAGTTCTGGAATCTGAGAGGAGCTACAAATTTCCTTCCATCCAGCGTTCCCCCAAGTCTCCCGATAAAAATGATACCTCACTTGCGTGGGTAGGCCTAGCGCCGGCGACAGGTAACACCCCAAAGCGCAACGTGGACACATCCTACATTTTGGAAAAAAACAGAGGTGTTTTTTGCGAAGTGCCTACCTGTAGATTTTGGCCTCTAGCTCAGCCGGCACCTAGGGAAACCTACCAAACCTGTGCATTTCGGAAAAGTAGAGACCTAGGGGAATCCAAGGAGGGGTGACTTGCGGGGCTCGGACCAGGTTCTGTTACCCAGAATCCTTTGCAAACCTCAAAATTTGGCTAAAAAAACACATGTTCCTCACATTTCTGTGGCAGAAAGTTCTGGAATCTGAGAGGAGCTACAAATTTCCTTCCATCCAGCGTTCCCCCAAGTCTCCCGATAAAAATGATACCTCACTTGCGTGGGTAGGCCTAGCGCCGGCGACAGGTAACACCCCAAAGCGCAACGTGGACACATCCTACATTTTGGAAAAAAACAGAGGTGTTTTTTGCGAAGTGCCTACCTGTAGATTTTGGCCTCTAGCTCAGCCGGCACCTAGGGAAACCTACCAAACCTGTGCATTTCTGAAAACTAGAGACCTAGCGGAATCCAAGGAGGGGTGACTTGCGGGGCTCGGACCAGGTTCTGTTACCCAGAATCCTTTGCAAACCTCAAAATTTGGCTAAAAAAACACATGTTCCTCACATTTCTGTGGCAGAAAGTTCTGGAATCTGAGAGGAGCTACAAATTTCCTTCCACCCAGCGTTCCCCCAAGTCTCCCGATAAAAATGATACCTCACTTGCGTGGGTAGGCCTAGCCCCGGCGACAGGAAACACCCCAAAGCGCAACGTGGACACATCCTAAATTTTGGAAAAAAACAGAGGTGTTTTTTGCGAAGTGCCTACCTGTAGATTTTGGCCTCTAGCTCAGCCGGCACCTAGGGAAACCTACCAAACCTGTGCATTTCTGAAAACTAGAGACCTAGGGGAATCCAAGGAGGCGTGACTTGCGGGGCTCGGACCAGGTTCTGTTACCCAGAATCCTTTGCAAACCTCAAAATTTGGCTTAAAAAACACATGTCCCTCACATTTTTGTGGCAGAAAGTTCTGGAATCTGAGAGGAGCTACAAATTTCCTTCCACCCAGCGTTCCCCCAAGTCTCCCGATAAAAATGATACCTCACTTGCGTGGGTAGGCCTAGCGCTGGCGACAGGAAACACCCCAAAGCGCAACGTGGACACATCCTAAATTTTGGAAAAAAACAGAGGTGTTTTTTGTGAAGTGCCTACCTGTAGATTTTGGCCTCTAGCTCAGCCGGCACCTAGGGAAACCTACCAAACCTGTGCATTTCTGAAAACTAGAGACCTAGGGGAATCCAAGGAGGGGTGACTTGCGGGGCTCGGACCAGGTTCTGTTACCCAGAATCCTTTGCAAACCTCAAAATTTGGCTAAAAAAACACATGTTCCTCACATTTCTGTGGCAGAAAGTTCTGGAATCTGAGAGGAGCTACAAATTTCCTTCCACCCAGCGTTCCCCCAAGTCTCCCGATAAAAATGATACCTCACTTGCGTGGGTAGGCCTAGCCCCGGCGACAGGAAACACCCCAAAGCGCAACGTGGACACATCCTACATTTTGGAAAAAAACAGAGGTGTTTTTTGCGAAGTGCCTACCTGTAGATTTTGGCCTCTAGCTCAGCCGGCACCTAGGGAAACCCACCAAACCTGTGCATTTCTGAAAACTAGAGACCTAGCGGAATCCAAGGAGGGGTGACTTGCGGGGCTCGGACAAGGTTCTATTACCCAGAATCCTTTGCAAACCTCAAAATTTGGCTAAAAAAACACATGTTCCTCACATTTCTGTGGCAGAAAGTTCAGGAATCTGAGAGGAGCTACAAATTTCCTTCCACCCAGCGTTCCCCCAAGTCTCCCGATAAAAATGATACCTCACTTGCGTGGGTAGGCCTAGCGCCGGCGACAGGAAACACCCCAAAGCGCAACGTGGACACATCCTAAATTTTGGAAAAAAACAGAGGTGTTTTTTGCGAAGTGCCTACCTGTAGATTTTGGCCTCTAGCTCAGCCGGCACCTAGGGAAACCTTCCAAACCTGTGCATTTCTGAAAACTAGAGACCTAGGGGAATCCAAGGAGGTGTGACTTGCGGGGCTCGGACCAGGTTCTGTTACCCAGAATCCTTTGCAAACCTCAAAATTTGGCTAAAAAAACACATGTCCCTCACATTTTTGTGGCAGAAAGTTCTGGAATCTGAGAGGAGCTACAAATTTCCTTCCACCCAGCGTTCCCCCAAGTCTCCCGATAAAAATGATACCTCACTTGCGTGGGTAGGCCTAGCGCTGGCGACAGGAAACACCCCAAAGCGCAACGTGGACACATCCTAAATTTTGGAAAAAAACAGAGGTGTTTTTTGCGAAGTGCCTACCTGTAGATTTTGGCCTCTAGCTCAGCCGGCACCTATGGAAACCTACCAAACCTGTGCATTTCTGAAAACTAGAGACCTAGGGGAATCCAAGGAGGGGTGACTTGCGGGGCTCGGACCAGGTTCTGTTACCCAGAATCCTTTGCAAACCTCAAAATTTGGCTAAAAAAACACATGTTCCTCACATTTCTGTGGCAGAAAGTTCTGGAATCTGAGAGGAGCTACAAATTTCCTTCCATCCAGCGTTCCCCCAAGTCTCCCGATAAAAATGATACCTCACTTGCGTGGGTAGGCCTAGCGCCGGCGACAGGTAACACCCCAAAGCGCAACGTGGACACATCCTACATTTTGGAAAAAAACAGAGGTGTTTTTTGCGAAGTGCCTACCTGTAGATTTTGGCCTCTAGCTCAGCCGGCACCTAGGGAAACCTACCAAACCTGTGCATTTCTGAAAACTAGAGACCTAGCGGAATCCAAGGAGGGGTGACTTGCGGGGCTCGGACCAGGTTCTGTTACCCAGAATCCTTTGCAAACCTCAAAATTTGGCTAAAAAAACACATGTTCCTCACATTTCTGTGGCAGAAAGTTCTGGAATCTGAGAGGAGCTACAAATTTCCTTCCACCCAGCGTTCCCCCAAGTCTCCCGATAAAAATGATACCTCACTTGCGTGGGTAGGCCTAGCGCCGGCGACAGGTAACACCCCAAAGCGCAACGTGGACACATCCTAAATTTTGGAAAAAAACAGAGGTGTTTTTTGCGAAGTGCCTACCTGTAGATTTTGGCCTCTAGCTCAGCCGGCACCTAGGGAAACCTACCAAACCTGTGCATTTCTGAAAACTAGAGACCTAGGGGAATCCAAGGAGGGGTGACTTGCGGGGCTCGGACCAGGTTCTGTTACCCAGAATCCTTTGCAAACCTCAAAATTTGGCTAAAAAAACACATGTCCCTCACATTTTTGTGGCAGAAAGTTCTGGAATCTGAGAGGAGCTACAAATTTCCTTCCACCCAGCGTTCCCCCAAGTCTCCCGATAAAAATGATACCTCACTTGCGTGGGTAGGCCTAGCGCTGGCGACAGGAAACACCCCAAAGCGCAACGTGGACACATCCTAAATTTTGGAAAAAAACAGAGGTGTTTTTTGCGAAGTGCCTACCTGTAGATTTTGGCCTCTAGCTCAGCCGGCACCTAGGGAAACCTACCAAACCTGTGCATTTCGGAAAACTAGAGACCTAGGGGAATCCAAGGAGGGGTGACTTGCGGGGCTCTGACCAGGTTCTGTTACCCAGAATCCTTTGCAAACCTCAAAATTTGGCTAAAAAAACACATGTTCCTCACATTTCTGTGGCAGAAAGTTCTGGAATCTGAGAGGAGCTACAAATTTCCTTCTATCCAGCGTTCCCCCAAATCTCCCGATAAAAATGATACCTCACTTGCGTGGGTAGGCCTAGCGCCGGCGACAGGTAACACCCCAAAGCGCAACGTGGACACATCCTACATTTTGGAAAAAAACAGAGGTGTTTTTTGCGAAGTGCCTACCTGTAGATTTTGGCCTCTAGCTCAGCCGGCACCTAGGGAAACCTACCAAACCTGTGCATTTCTGAAAACTAGAGACCTAGCGGAATCCAAGGAGGGGTGACTTGCGGGGCTCGGACCAGGTTCTGTTACCCAGAATCCTTTGCAAACCTCAAAATTTGGCTAAAAAAACACATGTCCCTCACATTTTTGTGGCAGAAAGTTCTGGAATCTGAGAGGAGCTACAAATTTCCTTCCACCCAGCGTTCCCCCAAGTCTCCCGATAACAATGATACCTCACTTGCGTGGGTAGGCCTAGCGCTGGTGACAGGAAACACCCCAAAGCGCAACGTGGACACATCCTAAATTTTTGAAAAAAACAGAGGTGTTTTTTGCGAAGTGCCTACCTGTAGATTTTGGCCTCTAGCTCACCCAGCACCTAGGGAAACCTACCAAACCTGTGCATTTCTGAAAACTAGAGACCTAGGGGAATCCAAGGAGGGGTGACTTGCGGGGCTCGGACCAGGTTCCGTTACCCAGAATCCTTTGCAAACCTCAAAATTTGGCTAAAAAAACAAATGTCCCTCACATTTTTGTGGCAGAAAGTTCTGGAATCTGAGAGGAGCTACAAATTTCCTTCCACCCAGCGTTCCCCCAAGTCTCCCGATAAAAATGATACCTCACTTGTGTGGGTAGGCCTAGCGCTGGCGACAGGAAACACCCCAAAGCGCAACGTGGACACATCCTAAATTTTGGAAAAAAATAGAGGTGTTTTTTGCGAAGTGCCTACCTGTAGATTTTGGCCTCTAGCTCAGCCGGCACCTAGGGAAACCTACCAAACCTGTGCATTTCTGAAAACTAGAGACCTAGGGGAATCCAAGGAGGGGTGACTTGCGGGGCTCGGACCAGGTTCTGTTACCCAGAATCCTTTGCAAACCTCAAAATTTGGCTAAAAAAACACATGTTCCTCACATTTCTGTGGCAGAAAGTTCTGGTATCTGAGAGGAGCTACAAATTTCCTTCCACCCAGCGTTCCCCCAAGTCTCCCGATAAAAATGATACCTCACTTGCGTGGGTAGGCCTAGCGCCGGCGACAGGAAACACCCCAAAGCGCAACGTGGACACAGCCTAAATTTTGGAAAAAAACAGAGGTGTTTTTTGCGAAGTGCCTACCTGTAGATTTTGGCCTCTAGCTCAGCCGGCACCTAGGGAAACCTACCAAACCTGTGCATTTCTGAAAACTAGAGACCTAGGGGAATCCAAGGAGGGGTGACTTGCGGGGCTCGGACCAGGTTCTGTTACCCAGAATCCTTTGCAAACCTCAAAATTTGGCTAAAAAAACACATGTTCCTCACATTTCTGTGGCAGAAAGTTCTGGAATCTGAGAGGAGCTACAAATTTCCTTCCACCCAGCGTTCCCCCAAGTCTCCCGATAAAAATGATACCTCACTTGCGTGGGTAGGCCTAGCGCCGGCGACAGGAAACACCCCAAAGCGCAACGTGGACACATCCTAAATTTTGGAAAAAAACAGAGGTGTTTTTTGCGAAGTGCCTACCTGTAGATTTTGGCCTCTAGCTCAGCCGGCACCTAGGGAAACCTACCAAACCTGTGCATTTCTGAAAGCTAGAGACCTAGGGGAATCCAAGGAGGGGTGACTTGTGGGGCTCGGACCATGTTCTGTTACCCAGAATCCTTTGCAAACCTCAAAATTTGGCTAAAAAAACACATGTTCCTCACATTTCTGTTGCAGAAAGTTCTGGAATCTGAGAGGAGCTACAAATTTCCTTCCACCCAGCGTTCCCCCAAGTCTCCCGATAAAAATGATACCTCACTTGCGTGGGTAGGCCTAGCGCCGGCGACAGGAAACACCCCAAAGCGCAACGTGGACACATCCTAAATTTTGGGAGAAAACAGAGGTGTTTTTTGCGAAGTGCCTACCTGTAGATTTTGGCCTCTAGCTCAGCCAGCACCTAGGGAAACCTACCAAACCTGTGCATTTCTGAAAACTAGAGACCTAGGGGAATCCAAGGAGGGGTGACTTGCGGGGCTCGGACCAGGTTCCGTTACCCAGAATCCTTTGCAAACCTCAAAATTTGGCTAAAAAAACAAATGTCCCTCACATTTTTGTGGCAGAAAGTTCTGGAATCTGAGAGGAGCTACAAATTTCCTTCCACCCAGCGTTCCCCCAAGTCTCCCGATAAAAATGATACCTCACTTGCATGGGTAGGCCTAGCGCTGGCGACAGGAAACACCCCAAAGCGCAACGTGGACACATCCTAAATTTTGGAAAAAAACAGAGGTGTTTTTTGCGAAGTGCCTACCTGTAGAGTTTGGCCTCTAGCTCAGCCGGCACCTAGGGAAACCTACCAAACCTGTGCATTTCTGAAAACTAGAGACCTAGGGGAATCCAAGGAGGGGTGACTTGTGGGGCTCGGACCAGGTTCTGTTACCCAGAATCCTTTGCAAACCTCAAAATTTGGCTAAAAAAACACATGTTCCTCACATTTCTGTGGCAGAAAGTTCTGGAATCTGAGAGGAGCTACAAATTTCCTTCCACCCAGCGTTCCCCCAAGTCTCCCGATAAAAATGATACCTCACTTGCGTGGGTAGGCCTAGCGCCGGCGACAGGAAACACCCCAAAGCGCAACGTGGACACAGCCTAAATTTTGGAAAAAAACAGAGGTGTTTTTTGCGAAGTGCCTACCTGTAGATTTTGGCCTCTAGCTCAGCCGGCACCTAGGGAAACCTACCAAACCTGTGCATTTCTGAAAACTAGAGACCTAGGGGAATCCAAGGAGGGGTGACTTGCGGGGCTCGGACCAGGTTCTGTTACCCAGAATCCTTTGCAAACCTCAAAATTTGGCTAAAAAAACACATGTTCCTCACATTTCTGTGGCAGAAAGTTCTGGAATCTGAGAGGAGCTACAAATTTCCTTCCACCCAGCGTTCCCCCAAGTCTCCCGATAAAAATGATACCTCACTTGCGTGGGTAGGCCTAGCGCCGGCGACAGGAAACACCCCAAAGCGCAACGTGGACACATCCTAAATTTTGGAAAAAAACAGAGGTGTTTTTTGCGAAGTGCCTACCTGTAGATTTTGGCCTCTAGCTCAGCCGGCACCTAGGGAAACCTACCAAACCTGTGCATTTCTGAAAGCTAGAGACCTAGGGGAATCCAAGGAGGGGTGACTTGTGGGGCTCGGACCATGTTCTGTTACCCAGAATCCTTTGCAAACCTCAAAATTTGGCTAAAAAAACACATGTTCCTCACATTTCTGTTGCAGAAAGTTCTGGAATCTGAGAGGAGCTACAAATTTCCTTCCACCCAGCGTTCCCCCAAGTCTCCCGATAAAAATGATACCTCACTTGCGTGGGTAGGCCTAGCGCCGGCTACAGGAAACACCCCAAAGCGCAACGTGGACACATCCTAAATTTTGGGAGAAAACAGAGGTGTTTTTTGCGAAGTGCCTACCTGTAGATTTTGGCCTCTAGCTCAGCCAGCACCTAGGGAAACCTACCAAACCTGTGCATTTCTGAAAACTAGAGACCTAGGGGAATCCAAGGAGGGGTGACTTGCGGGGCTCGGACCAGGTTCCGTTACCCAGAATCCTTTGCAAACCTCAAAATTTGGCTAAAAAAACAAATGTCCCTCACATTTTTGTGGCAGAAAGTTCTGGAATCTGAGAGGAGCTACAAATTTCCTTCCACCCAGCGTTCCCCCAAGTCTCCCGATAAAAATGATACCTCACTTGCGTGGGTAGGCCTAGCGCTGGCGACAGGAAACACCCCAAAGCGCAACGTGGACACATCCTAAATTTTGGAAAAAAACAGAGGTGTTTTTTGCGAAGTGCCTACCTGTAGAGTTTGGCCTCTAGCTCAGCCGGCACCTAGGGAAACCTACCAAACCTGTGCATTTCTGAAAACTAGAGACCTAGGGGAATCCAAGGAGGGGTGACTTGTGGGGCTCGGACCAGGTTCTGTTACCCAGAATCCTTTGCAAACCTCAAAATTTGGCTAAAAAAACACATGTTCCTCACATTTCTGTGGCAGAAAGTTCTGGAATCTGAGAGGAGCTACAAATTTCCTTCCACCCAGCGTTCCCCCAAGTCTCCCGATAAAAATGATACCTCACTTGCGTGGGTAGGCCTAGCGCCAGCGACAGGAAACACCCCAAAGCGCAACGTGGACACAGCCTAAATTTTGGAAAAAAACAGAGGTGTTTTTTGCGAAGTGCCTACCTGTAGATTTTGGCCTCTAGCTCAGCCGGCACCTAGGGAAACCTACCAAACCTGTGCATTTCTGAAAACTAGAGACCAAGGGGAATCCAAGGAGGGGTGACTTGCGGGGCTCGGACCAGGTTCTGTTACCCAGAATCCTTTGCAAACCTCAAAATTTGGCTAAAAAAACACATGTTCCTCACATTTCTGTGGCAGAAAGTTCTAGAATCTGAGAGGAGCTACAAATTTCCTTCCATCCAGCGTTCCCCCAAGTCTCCCGATAAAAATGATACCTCACTTGCGTGGGTAGGCCTAGCGCCGGCGACAGGTAACACCCCAAAGCGCAACGTGGACACATCCTACATTTTGGAAAAAAACAGAGGTGTTTTTTGCGAAGTGCCTACCTGTAGATTTTGGCCTCTAGCTCAGCCGGCACCTAGGGAAACCTACCAAACCTGTGCATTTCTGAAAACTAGAGACCTAGCGGAATCCAAGGAGGGGTGACTTGCGGGGCTCGGACCAGGTTCTATTACCCAGAATCCTTTGCAAACCTCAAAATTTGGCTAAAAAAACACATGTTCCTCACATTTCTGTGGCAGAAAGTTCTGGAATCTGAGAGGAGCTACAAATTTCCTTCCACCCAGCGTTCCCCCAAGTCTCCCGATAAAAATGATACCTCACTTGCGTGGGTAGGCCTAGCGCCGGCGACAGGAAACACCCCAAAGCGCAACGTGGACACATCCTAAATTTTGGAAAAAAACAGAGGTGTTTTTTGCGAAGTGCCTACCTGTAGATTTTGGCCTCTAGCTCAGCCGGCACCTAGGGAAACCTTCCAAACCTGTGCATTTCTGAAAACTAGACACCTAGGGGAATCCAAGGAGGTGTGACTTGCGGGGCTCGGACCAGGTTCTGTTACCCAGAATCCTTTGCAAACCTCAAAATTTGGCTAAAAAAACACATGTCCCTCACATTTTTGTGGCAGAAAGTTCTGGAATCTGACAGGAGCTACAAATTTCCTTCCACCCAGCGTTCCCCCAAGTCTCCCGATAAAAATGATACCTCACTTGCGTGGGTAGGCCTAGCGCTGGCGACAGGAAACACCCCAAAGCGCAACGTGGACACATCCTAAATTTTGGAAAAAAACAGAGGTGTTTTTTGCGAAGTGCCTACCTGTAGATTTTGGCCTCTAGCTCAGCCGGCACCTAGGGAAACCTACCAAACCTGTGCATTTCTGAAAACTAGAGACCTAGGGGAATCCAAGGAGGGGTGACTTGCGGGGCTCGGACCAGGTTCTGTTACCCAGAATCCTTTGCAAACCTCAGAATTTGGCTAAAAAAACAAATGTCCCTCACATTTTTGTGGCAGAAAGTTCTGGAATCTGAGAGGAGCTACAAATTTCCTTCCACCCAGCGTTCCCCCAAGTCTTCCGATAACAATGATACCTCACTTGCGTGGGTAGGCCTAGCGCTGGCGACAGGAAACACCCCAAAGCGCAACGTGGACACATCCTAAATTTTGGAAAAAAACAGAGGTGTTTTTTGCGAAGTGCCTACCTGTAGATTTTGGCCTCTAGCTCAGCCGGCACCTAGGGAAACCTACCAAACCTGTGCATTTCGGAAAACTAGAGACCTAGGGGAATCCAAGGAGGGGTGACTTGCGGGGCTCGGACCGGGTTCTGTTACCCAGAATCCTTTGCAAACCTCAAAATTTGGCTAAAAAAACACATGTTCCTCACATTTCTGTGGCAGAAAGTTCTGGAATCTGAGAGGAGCTACAAATTTCCTTCCATCCAGCGTTCCCCCAAGTCTCCCGATAAAAATGATACCTCACTTGCGTGGGTAGGCCTAGCGCCGGCGACAGGTAACACCCCAAAGCGCAACGTGGACACATCCTACATTTTGGAAAAAAACAGAGGTGTTTCTTGCGAAGTGCCTACCTGTAGATTTTGGCCTCTAGCTCAGCCGGCACCTAGGGAAACCTACCAAACCTGTGCATTTCTGAAAACTAGAGACCTAGCGGAATCCAAGGAGGGGTGACTTGCGGGGCTCGGACCAGGTTCTGTTACCCAGAATCCTTTGCAAACCTCAAAATTTGGCTAAAAAAACACATGTTCCTCACATTTCTGTGGCAGAAAGTTCTGGAATCTGAGAGGAGCTACAAATTTCCTTCCACCCAGCGTTCCCCCAAGTCTCCCGATAAAAATTATACCTCACTTGCGTGGGTAGGCATAGCGCCGGCGACAGGAAACACCCCAAAGCGCAACGTGGACACATCCTAAATTTTGGAAAAAAACAGAGGTGTTTTTTGCGAAGTGCCTACCTGTAGATTTTGGCCTCTAGCTCAGCCGGCACCTAGGGAAACCTACCAAACCTGTGCATTTCTGAAAACTAGAGACCTAGGGGAATCCAAGGAGGCGTGACTTGCGGGGCTCGGACCAGGTTCTGTTACCCAGAATCCTTTGCAAACCTCAAAATTTGGCTAAAAAAACACATGTCCCTCAGATTTTTGTGGCAGAAAGTTCTGGAATCTGAGAGGAGCTACAAATTTCCTTCCACCCAGCGTTCCCCCAAGTCTCCCGATAACAATGGTACCTCACTTGCGTGGGTAGGCCTAGCGCTGGCGACATGAAACACCCCAAAGCGCAACGTGGACACATCCTAAATTTTGGAAAAAAACAGAGGTGTTTTTTGCGAAGTGCCTACCTGTAGATTTTGGCCTCTAGCTCAGCCAGCACCTAGGGAAACCTACCAAACCTGAGCATTTCGGAAAACTAGAGACCTAGGGGAATCCAAGGAGGGGTGACTTGCGGGGCTCGGACCAGGTTCCGTTACCCAGAATCCTTTGCAAACCTCAAAATTTGGCTAAAAAAACAAATGTCCCTCACATTTTTGTGGCAGAAAGTTCTGGAATCTGAGAGGAGCTACAAATTTCCTTCCACCCAGCGTTCCCCCAAGTCTCCCGATAAAAATGATACCTCACTAGCGTGGGTAGGCCTAGCGCTGGTGACAGGAAACACCCCAAAGCGCAACGTGGACACATCCTAAATTTTGGAAAAAAACAGAGGTGTTTTTTGCGAAGTGCCTACCTGTAGAGTTTGGCCTCTAGCTCAGCCGGCACCTAGGGAAACCTACCAAACCTGTGCATTTCTGAAAACTAGAGACCTAGGGGAATCCAAGGAGGGGTGACTTGCGGGGCTCGGACCAGGTTCTGTTACCCAGAATCCTTTGCAAACCTCAAAATTTGGCTAAAAAAACACATGTTCCTCACATTTCTGTGGCAGAAAGTTCTGGAATCTGAGAGGAGCTACAAATTTCCTTCCACCCAGCGTTCCCCCAAGTCTCCCGATAAAAATGATACCTCACTTGCGTGGGTAGGCCTAGCGCCGGCGACAGGAAACACCCCAAAGCGCAACGTGGACACATCCTAAATTTTGGAAAAAAACAGAGGTGTTTTTTGCGAAGTGCCTACCTGTAGATTTTGGCCTCTAGTTCAGCCGGCACCTAGGGAAACCTACCAAACCTGTGCATTTCTGAAAACTAGAGACCTAGGGGAATCCAAGGAGGGGTGACTTGCGGGGCTCGGACCAGGTTCTGTTACCCAGAATCCTTTGCAAACCTCAAAATTTGGCTAAAAAAACACATGTCCCTCACATTTTTGTGGCAGAAAGTTCTGGAATCTGAGAGGAGCTACAAATTTCCTTCCACCCAGCGTTCCCCCAAGTCTCCCGATAAAAATTATACCTCACTTGCGTGGGTAGGCCTAGCGCTGGCGACAGGAAACACCCCAAAGCGCAACGTGGACACATCCTAAATTTTGGAAAAAAACAGAGGTGTTTTTTGCGAAGTGCCTACCTGTAGATTTTGGCCTCTAGCTCAGCCGGCACCTAGGGAAACCTACCAAACCTGTGCATTTCTGAAAACTAGAGACCTAGGGGAATCCAAGGAGGGGTGACTTGCGGGGCTCGGACCAGGTTCTGTTACCCAGAATCCTTTGCAAACCTCAAAATTTGGCTAAAAAAACAAATGTCCCTCACATTTTTGTGGCAGAAAGTTCTGGAATCCGAGAGGAGCTACAAATTTCCTTCCATCCAGCGTTCCCCCAAGTCTCCCGATAAAAATAATACCTCACTTGCGTGGGTAGGCCTAGCGCCGGCGACAGGTAACACCCCAAAGCGCAACGTGGACACATCCTACATTTTGGAAAAAAACAGAGGTGTTTTTTGCGAAGTGCCTACCTGTAGATTTTGGCCTCTAGCTCAGCCGGCACCTAGGGAAACCTACCAAACCTGTGTATTTCTGAAAACTAGAGACCTAGCGGAATCCAAGGAGGGGTGACTTGCGGGGCTCGGACCAGGTTCTGTTACCCAGAATCCTTTGCAAACCTCAAAATTTGGCTAAAAAAACACATGTCCCTCACATTTTTGTGGCAGAAAGTTCTGGAATCTGAGAGGAGCTACAAATTTCCTTCCACCCAGCGTTCCCCCAAGTCTCCCGATAACAATGATACCTCACTTGCGTGGGTAGGCCTAGCGCTGGCGACAGGAAACACCCCAAAGCGCAACGTGGACACATCCTAAATTTTGGAAAAAAACAGAGGTGTTTTTTGCGAAGTGCCTACCTGTAGATTTTGGCCTCTAGCTCAGCCGGCACCTAGGGAAACCTACCAAACCTGTGCATTTCGGAAAACTAGAGACCTAGGGGAATCCAAGGAGGGGTGACTTGCGGGGCTCGGACCAGGTTCTGTTACCCAGAATCCTTTGCAAACCTCAAAATTTGGCTAAAAAAACAAATGTCCCTCACATTTTTGTGGCAGAAAGTTCTGGAATCTGAGAGGAGCTACAAATTTCCTTCCATCCAGCGTTCCCCCAAGTCTCCCGATAAAAATGATACCTCACTTGCGTGGGTAGGCCTAGCGCCGGCGACAGGTAACACCCCAAAGCGCAACGTGGACACATCCTACATTTTGGAAAAAAACAGATGTGTTTTTTGCGAAGTGCCTACCTGTAGATTTTGGCCTCTAGCTCAGCCGGCACCTAGGGAAACCTACCAAACCTGTGCATTTCTGAAAACTAGAGACCTAGCGGAATCCAAGGAGGGGTGACTTGCGGGGCTCGGACCAGGTTCTGTTACCCAGAATCCTTTGCAAACCTCAAAATTTGGCTAAAAAAACACATGTCCCTCACATTTTTGTGGCAGAAAGTTCTGGAATCTGAGAGGAGCTACAAATGTCCTTCCACCCAGCGTTCCCCCAAGTCTCCCGATAACAATGATACCTCACTTGCGTGGGTAGGCCTAGCGCTGGCGACAGGAAACACCCCAAAGCGCAACGTGGACACATCCTAAATTTTGGAAAAAAACAGAGGTGTTTTTTGCGAAGTGCCTACCTGTAGATTTTGGCCTCTAGCTCAGCCGGCACCTAGGGAAACCTACCAAACCTGTGCATTTCGGAAAACTAGAGACCTAGGGGAATCCAAGGAGGGGTGACTTGCGGGGCTCTGACCAGGTTCTGTTACCCAGAATCCTTTGCAAACCTCAAAATTTGGCTAAAAAAACACATGTTCCTCACATTTCTGTGGCAGAAAGTTCTGGAATCTGAGAGGAGCTACAAATTTCCTTCTATCCAGCGTTCCCCCAAATCTCCCGATAAAAATGATACCTCACTTGCGTGGGTAGGCCTAGCGCCGGCGACAGGTAACACCCCAAAGCGCAACGTGGACACATCCTACATTTTGGAAAAAAACAGAGGTGTTTTTTGCGAAGTGCCTACCTGTAGATTTTGGCCTCTAGCTCAGCCGGCACCTAGGGAAACCTACCAAACCTGTGCATTTCTGAAAACTAGAGACCTAGCGGAATCCAAGGAGGGGTGACTTGCGGGGCTCGGACCAGGTTCTGTTACCCAGAATCCTTTGCAAACCTCAAAATTTGGCTAAAAAAACACATGTCCCTCACATTTTTGTGGCAGAAAGTTCTGGAATCTGAGAGGAGCTACAAATTTCCTTCCACCCAGTGTTCCCCCAAGTCTCCCGATAACAATGATACCTCACTTGCGTGGGTAGGCCTAGCGCTGGTGACAGGAAACACCCCAAAGCGCAACGTGGACACATCCTAAATTTTTGAAAAAAACAGAGGTGTTTTTTGCGAAGTGCCTACCTGTAGATTTTGGCCTCTAGCTCAGCCAGCACCTAGGGAAACCTACCAAACCTGTGCATTTCTGAAAACTAGAGACCTAGGGGAATCCAAGGAGGGGTGACTTGCGGGGCTCGGACCAGGTTCCGTTACCCAGCATCCTTTGCAAACCTCAAAATTTGGCTAAAAAAACAAATGTCCCTCACATTTTTGTGGCAGAAAGTTCTGGAATCTGAGAGGAGCTACAAATTTCCTTCCACCCAGCGTTCCCCCAAGTCTCCCGATAAAAATGATACCTCACTTGCGTGGGTAGGCCTAGCGCTGGCGACAGGAAACACCCCAAAGCGCAACGTGGACACATCCTAAATTTTGGAAAAAAATAGAGGTGTTTTTTGCGAAGTGCCTACCTGTAGATTTTGGCCTCTAGCTCAGCCGGCACCTAGGGAAACCTACCAAACCTGTGCATTTCTGAAAACTAGAGACCTAGGGGAATCCAAGGAGGGGTGACTTGCGGGGCTCGGACCAGGTTCTGTTACCCAGAATCCTTTGCAAACCTCAAAATTTGGCTAAAAAAACACATGTTCCTCACATTTCTGTGGCAGAAAGTTCTGGAATCTGAGAGGAGCTACAAATTTCCTTCTATCCAGCGTTCCCCCAAATCTCCCGATAAAAATGATACCTCACTTGCGTGGGTAGGCCTAGCGCCGGCGACAGGTAACACCCCAAAGCGCAACGTGGACACATCCTACATTTTGGAAAAAAACAGAGGTGTTTTTTGCGAAGTGCCTACCTGTAGATTTTGGCCTCTAGCTCAGCCGGCACCTAGGGAAACCTACCAAACCTGTGCATTTCTGAAAACTAGAGACCTAGGGGAATCCAAGGAGGGGTGACTTGCGGGGCTCGGACCAGGTTCTGTTACCCAGAATCCTTTGCAAACCTCAAAATTTGGCTAAAAAAACACATGTTCCTCACATTTCTGTGGCAGAAAGTTCTGGAATCTGAGAGGAGCTACAAATTTCCTTCCACCCAGCGTTCCCCCAAGTCTCCCGATAAAAATGATACCTCACTTGCGTGGGTAGGCCTAGCGCCGGCGACAGGAAACACCCCAAAGCGCAACGTGGACACATCCTAAATTTTGGAAAAAAACAGAGGTGTTTTTTGCGAAGTGCCTACCTGTAGATTTTGGCCTCTAGCTCAGCCGGCACCTAGGGAAACCTACCAAACCTGTGCATTTCTGAAAGCTAGAGACCTAGGGGAATCCAAGGAGGGGTGACTTGTGGGGCTCGGACCAGGTTCTGTTACCCAGAATCCTTTGCAAACCTCAAAATTTGGCTAAAAAAACACATGTTTCTCACATTTCTGTGGCAGAAAGTTCTGGTATCTGAGAGGAGCTACAAATTTCCTTCCACCCAGCGTTCCCCCAAGTCTCCCGATAAAAATGATACCTCACTTGCGTGGGTAGGCCTAGCGCCGGCGACAGGAAACACCCCAAAGCGCAACGTGGACACATCCTAAATTTTGGGAGAAAACAGAGGTGTTTTTTGCGAAGTGCCTACCTGTAGATTTTGGCCTCTAGCTCAGCCAGCACCTAGGGAAACCTACCAAACCTGTGCATTTCTGAAAACTAGAGACCTAGGGGAATCCAAGGAGGGGTGACTTGCGGGGCTCGGACCAGGTTCCGTTACCCAGAATCCTTTGCAAACCTCAAAATTTGGCTAAAAAAACACATGTTCCTCACATTTCTGTGGCAGAAAGTTCTGGTATCTGAGAGGAGCTACAAATTTCCTTCCACCCAGCGTTCCCCCAAGTCTCCCGATAAAAATGATACCTCACTTGCGTGGGTAGGCCTAGCGCCGGCGACAGGAAACACCCCAAAGCGCAACGTGGACACAGCCTAAATTTTGGAAAAAAACAGAGGTGTTTTTTGCGAAGTGCCTACCTGTAGATTTTGGCCTCTAGCTCAGCCGCCACCTAGGGAAACCTACCAAACCTGTGCATTTCTAAAAACTAGAGACCTAGGGGAATCCAAGGAGGGGTGACTTGCGGGGCTCGGACCAGGTTCTGTTACCCAGAATCCTTTGCAAACCTCAAAATTTGGCTAAAAAAACACATGTTCCTCACATTTCTGTGGCAGAAAGTTCTGGAATCTGAGAGGAGCTACAAATTTCCTTCCACCCAGCGTTCCCCCAAGTCTCCCGATAAAAATGATACCTCACTTGCGTGGGTAGGCCTAGCGCCGGCGACAGGAAACACCCCAAAGCGCAACGTGGACACATCCTAAATTTTGGAAAAAAACAGAGGTGTTTTTTGCGAAGTGCCTACCTGTAGATTTTGGCCTCTAGCTCAGCCGGCACCTAGGGAAACCTACCAAACCTGTGCATTTCTGAAAGCTAGAGACCTAGGGGAATCCAAGGAGGGGTGACTTGTGGGGCTCGGACCAGGTTCTGTTACCCAGAATCCTTTGCAAACCTCAAAATTTGGCTAAAAAAACACATGTTCCTCACATTTCTGTGGCAGAAAGTTCTGGTATCTGAGAGGAGCTACAAATTTCCTTCCACCCAGCGTTCCCCCAAGTCTCCCGATAAAAATGATACCTCACTTGCGTGGGTAGGCCTAGCGCCGGCGACAGGAAACACCCCAAAGCGCAACGTGGACACATCCTAAATTTTGGGAGAAAACAGAGGTGTTTTTTGCGAAGTGCCTACCTGTAGATTTTGGCCTCTAGCTCAGCCAGCACCTAGGGAAACCTACCAAACCTGTGCATTTCTGAAAACTAGAGACCTAGGGGAATCCAAGGAGGGGTGACTTGCGGGGCTCGGACCAGGTTCCGTTACCCAGAATCCTTTGCAAACCTCAAAATTTGGCTAAAAAAACAAATGTCCCTCACATTTTTGTGGCAGAAAGTTCTGGAATCTGAGAGGAGCTACAAATTTCCTTCCACCCAGCGTTCCCCCAAGTCTCCCGATAAAAATGATACCTCACTTGCGTGGGTAGGCCTAGCGCTGGCGACAGGAAACACCCCAAAGCGCAACGTGGACACATCCTAAATTTTGGAAAAAAACAGAGGTGTTTTTTGCGAAGTGCCTACCTGTAGAGTTTGGCCTCTAGCTCAGCCGGCACCTAGGGAAACCTACCAAACCTGTGCATTTCTGAAAACTAGAGACCTAGGGGAATCCAAGGAGGGGTGACTTGTGGGGCTCGGACCAGGTTCTGTTACCCAGAATCCTTTGCAAACCTCAAAATTTGGCTAAAAAAACACATGTTCCTCACATTTCTGTGGCAGAAAGTTCTGGAATCTGAGAGGAGCTACAAATTTCCTTCCACCCAGCGTTCCCCCAAGTCTCCCGATAAAAATGATACCTCACTTGCGTGGGTAGGCCTAGCGCCGGCGACAGGAAACACCCCAAAGCGCAACGTGGACACAGCCTAAATTTTGGAAAAAAACAGAGGTGTTTTTTGCGAAGTGCCTACCTGTAGATTTTGGCCTCTAGCTCAGCCGGCACCTAGGGAAACCTACCAAACCTGTGCATTTCTGAAAACTAGAGACCAAGGGGAATCCAAGGAGGGGTGACTTGCGGGGCTCGGACCAGGTTCTGTTACCCAGAATCCTTTGCAAACCTCAAAATTTGGCTAAAAAAACACATGTTCCTCACATTTCTGTGGCAGAAAGTTCTAGAATCTGAGAGGAGCTACAAATTTCCTTCCATCCAGCGTTCCCCCAAGTCTCCCGATAAAAATGATACCTCACTTGCGTGGGTAGGCCTAGCGCCGGCGACAGGTAACACCCCAAAGAGCAACGTGGACACATCCTACATTTTGGAAAAAAACAGAGGTGTTTTTTGCGAAGTGCCTACCTGTAGATTTTGGCCTCTAGCTCAGCCGGCACCTAGGGAAACCTACCAAACCTGTGCATTTCTGAAAACTAGAGACCTAGCGGAATCCAAGGAGGGGTGACTTGCGGGGCTCGGACCAGGTTCTATTACCCAGAATCCTTTGCAAACCTCAAAATTTGGCTAAAAAAACACATGTTCCTCACATTTCTGTGGCAGAAAGTTCTGGAATCTGAGAGGAGCTACAAATTTCCTTCCACCCAGCGTTCCCCCAAGTCTCCCGATAAAAATGATACCTCACTTGCGTGGGTAGGCCTAGCGCCGGCGACAGGAAACACCCCAAAGCGCAACGTGGACACATCCTAAATTTTGGAAAAAAACAGAGGTGTTTTTTGCGAAGTGCCTACCTGTAGATTTTGGCCTCTAGCTCAGCCGGCACCTAGGGAAACCTTCCAAACCTGTGCATTTCTGAAAACTAGAGACCTAGGGGAATCCAAGGAGGTGTGACTTGCGGGGCTCGGACCAGGTTCTGTTACCCAGAATCCTTTGCAAACCTCAAAATTTGGCTAAAAAAACACATGTCCCTCACATTTTTGTGGCAGAAAGTTCTGGAATCTGAGAGGAGCTACAAATTTCCTACCACCCAGCGTTCCCCCAAGTCTCCCGATAAAAATGATACCTCACTTGCGTGGGTAGGCCTAGCGCTGGCGACAGGAAACACCCCAAAGCGCAATGTGGACACATCCTAAATTTTGGAAAAAAACAGAGGTGTTTTTTGCGAAGTGCCTACCTGTAGATTTTGGCCTCTAGCTCAGCCGGCACCTAGGGAAACCTACCAAACCTGTGCATTTCTGAAAACTAGAGACCTAGGGGAATCCAAGGAGGGGTGACTTGCGGGGCTCGGACCAGGTTCTGTTACCCAGAATCCTTTGCAAACCTCAAAATTTGGCTAAAAAAACAAATGTCCCTCACATTTTTGTGGCAGAAAGTTCTGGAATCTGAGAGGAGCTACAAATTTCCTTCCACCCAGCGTTCCCCCAAGTCTCCCGATAACAATGATACCTCACTTGCGTGGGTAGGCCTAGCGCTGGCGACAGGAAACACCCCAAAGCGCAACGTGGACACATCCTAAATTTTGGAAAAAAACAGAGGTGTTTTTTGCGAAGTGCCTACCTGTAGATTTTGGCCTCTAGCTCAGCCGGCACCTAGGGAAACCTACCAAACCTGTGCATTTCGGAAAACTAGAGACATAGGGGAATCCAAGGAGGGGTGACTTGCGGGGCTCGGACCGGGTTCTGTTACCCAGAATCCTTTGCAAACCTCAAAATTTGGCTAAAAAAACACATGTTCCTCACATTTCTGTGGCAGAAAGTTCTGGAATCTGAGAGGAGCTACAAATTTCCTTCCATCCAGCGTTCCCCCAAGTCTCCCGATAAAAATGATACCTCACTTGCGTGGGTAGGCCTAGCGCCGGCGACAGGTAACACCCCAAAGCGCAACGTGGACACATCCTACATTTTGGAAAAAAACAGAGGTGTTTTTTGCGAAGTGCCTACCTGTAGATTTTGGCCTCTAGCTCAGCCGGCACCTAGGGAAACCTACCAAACCTGTGCATTTCTGAAAACTAGAGACCTAGCGGAATCCAAGGAGGGGTGACTTGCGGGGCTCGGACCAGGTTCTGTTACCCAGAATCCTTTGCAAACCTCAAAATTTGGCTAAAAAAACACATGTTCCTCACATTTCTGTGGCAGAAAGTTCTGGAATCTGAGAGGAGCTACAAATTTCCTTCCACCCAGCGTTCCCCCAAGTCTCCCGATAAAAATGATACCTCACTTGCGTGGGTAGGCATAGCGCCGGCGACAGGAAACACCCCAAAGCGCAACGTGGACACATCCTAAATTTTGGAAAAAAACAGAGGTGTTTTTTGCGAAGTGCCTACCTGTAGATTTTGGCCTCTAGCTCAGCCGGCACCTAGGGAAACCTACCAAACCTGTGCATTTCTGAAAACTAGAGACCTAGGGGAATCCAAGGAGGCGTGACTTGCGGGGCTCGGACCAGGTTCTGTTACCCAGAATCCTTTGCAAACCTCAAAATTTGGCTAAAAAAACACATGTCCCTCAGATTTTTGTGGCAGAAAGTTCTGGAATCTGAGAGGAGCTACAAATTTCCTTCCACCCAGCGTTCCCCCAAGTCTCCCGATAACAATGGTACCTCACTTGCGTGGGTAGGCCTAGCGCTGGCGACATGAAACACCCCAAAGCGCAACGTGGACACATCCTAAATTTTGGAAAAAAACAGAGGTGTTTTTTGCGAAGTGCCTACCTGTAGATTTTGGCCTCTAGCTCAGCCAGCACCTAGGGAAACCTACCAAACCTGTGCATTTCGGAAAACTAGAGACCTAGGGAAATCCAAGGAGGGGTGACTTGCGGGGCTCGGACCAGGTTCCTTTACCCAGAATCCTTTGCAAACCTCAAAATTTGGCTAAAAAAACAAATGTCCCTCACATTTTTGTGGCAGAAAGTTCTGGAATCTGAGAGGAGGTACAAATTTCCTTCCACCCAGCGTTCCCCAAGTCTCCCGATAAAAATGATACCTCACTTGCGTGGGTAGGCCTAGCGCTGGTGACAGGAAACACCCCAAAGCGCAACGTGGACACATCCTAAATTTTGGAAAAAAACAGAGGTGTTTTTTGCGAAGTGCCTACCTGTAGAGTTTGGCCTCTAGCTCAGCCGGCACCTAGGGAAACCTACCAAACCTGTGCATTTCTGAAAACTAGAGACCTAGGGGAATCCAAGGAGGGGTGACTTGCGGGGCTCGGACCAGGTTCTGTTACCCAGAATCCTTTGCAAACCTCAAAATTTGGCTAAAAAAACACATGTTCCTCACATTTCTGTGGCAGAAAGTTCTGGAATCTGAGAGGAGCTACAAATTTCCTTCCACCCAGCGTTCCCCCAAGTCTCCCGATAAAAATGATACCTCACTTGCGTGGGTAGGCCTAGCGCCGGCGACAGGAAACACCCCAAAGCGCAACGTGGACACATCCTAAATTTTGGAAAAAAACAGAGGTGTTTTTTGCGAAGTGCCTACCTGTAGATTTTGGCCTCTAGTTCAGCCGGCACCTAGGGAAACCTACCAAACCTGTGCATTTCTGAAAACTAGAGACCTAGGGGAATCCAAGGAGGGGTGACTTGCGGGGCTCGGACCAGGTTCTGTTACCCAGAATCCTTTGCAAACCTCAAAATTTGGCTAAAAAAACACATGTCCCTCACATTTTTGTGGCAGAAAGTTCTGGAATCTGAGAGGAGCTACAAATTTCCTTCCACCCAGCGTTCCCCCAAGTCTCCCGATAAAAATTATACCTCACTTGCGTGGGTAGGCCTAGCGCTGGCGACAGGAAACACCCCAAAGCGCAACGTGGACACATCCTAAATTTTGGAAAAAAACAGAGGTGTTTTTTGCGAAGTGCCTACCTGTAGATTTTGGCCTCTAGCTCAGCCGGCACCTAGGGAAACCTACCAAACCTGTGCATTTCTGAAAACTAGAGACCTAGGGGAATCCAAGGAGGGGTGACTTGCGGGGCTCGGACCAGGTTCTGTTACCCAGAATCCTTTGCAAACCTCAAAATTTGGCTAAAAAAACAAATGTCCCTCACATTTTTGTGGCAGAAAGTTCTGGAATCTGAGAGGAGCTACAAATTTCCTTCCATCCAGCGTTCCCCCAAGTCTCCCGATAAAAATGATACCTCACTTGCGTGGGTAGGCCTAGCGCCGGCGACAGGTAACACCCCAAAGCGCAACGTGGACACATCCTAAATTTTGGAAAAAAACAGAGGTGTTTTTTGCGAAGTGCCTACCTGTAGATTTTGGCCTCTAGCTCAGCCGGCACCTAGGGAAACCTACCAAACCTGTGTATTTCTGAAAACTAGAGACCTAGCGGAATCCAAGGAGGGGTGACTTGCGGGGCTCGGACCAGGTTCTGTTACCCAGAATCCTTTGCAAACCTCAAAATTTGGCTAAAAAAACACATGTCCCTCACATTTTTGTGGCAGAAAGTTCTGGAATCTGAGAGGAGCTACAAATTTCCTTCCACCCAGCGTTCCCCCAAGTCTCCCGATAACAATGATACCTCACTTGCGTGGGTAGGCCTAGCGCTGGCGACAGGAAACACCCCAAAGCGCAACGTGGACACATCCTAAATTTTGGAAAAAAACAGAGGTGTTTTTTGCGAAGTGCCTACCTGTAGATTTTGGCCTCTAGCTCAGCCGGCACCTAGGGAAACCTACCAAACCTGTGCATTTCGGAAAACTAGAGACCTAGGGGAATCCAAGGAGGGGTGACTTGTGGGGCTCGGACCAGGTTCTGTTACCCAGAATCCTTTGCAAACCTCAAAATTTGGCTAAAAAAACAAATGTCCCTCACATTTTTGTGGCAGAAAGTTCTGGAATCTGAGAGGAGCTACAAATTTCCTTCCATCCAGCGTTCCCCCAAGTCTCCCGATAAAAATGATACCTCACTTGCGTGGGTAGGCCTAGCGCCGGCGACAGGTAACACCCCAAAGCGCAACGTGGACACATCCTACATTTTGGAAAAAAACAGAGGTGTTTTTTGCGAAGTGCCTACCTGTAGATTTTGGCCTCTAGCTCAGCCGGCACCTAGGGAAACCTACCAAACCTGTGCATTTCTGAAAACTAGAGACCTAGCGGAATCCAAGGAGGGGTGACTTGCGGGGCTCGGACCAGGTTCTGTTACCCAGAATCCTTTGCAAACCTCAAAATTTGGCTAAAAAAACACATGTCCCTCACATTTTTGTGGCAGAAAGTTCTGGAATCTGAGAGGAGCTACAAATTTCCTTCCACCCAGCGTTCCCCCAAGTCTCCCGATAACAATGATACCTCACTTGCGTGGGTAGGCCTAGCGCTGGCGACAGGAAACACCCCAAAGCGCAACGTGGACACATCCTAAATTTTGGAAAAAAACAGAGGTGTTTTTTGCGAAGTGCCTACCTGTAGATTTTGGCCTCTAGCTCAGCCGGCACCTAGGGAAACCTACCAAACCTGTGCATTTCGGAAAACTAGAGACCTAGGGGAATCCAAGGAGGGGTGACTTGCGGGGCTCGGACCAGGTTCTGTTACCCAGAATCCTTTGCAAACCTCAAAATTTGGCTAAAAAAACACATGTTCCTCACATTTCTGTGGCAGAAAGTTCTGGAATCTGAGAGGAGCTACAAATTTCCTTCCATCCAGCGTTCCCCCAAGTCTCCCGATAAAAATGATACCTCACTTGCGTGGGTAGGCCTAGCGCCGGCGACAGGTAACACCCCAAAGCGCAACGTGGACACATCCTACATTTTGGAAAAAAACAGAGGTGTTTTTTGCGAAGTGCCTACCTGTAGATTTTGGCCTCTAGCTCAGCCGGCACCTAGGGAAACCTACCAAACCTGTGCATTTCGGAAAAGTAGAGATCTAGGGGAATCCAAGGAGGGGTGACTTGCGGGGCTCGGACCAGGTTCTGTTACCCAGAATCCTTTGCAAACCTCAAAATTTGGCTAAAAAAACACATGTTCCTCACATTTCTGTGGCAGAAAGTTCTGGAATCTGAGAGGAGCTACAAATTTCCTTCCATCCAGCGTTCCCCCAAGTCTCCCGATAAAAATGATACCTCACTTGCGTGGGTAGGCCTAGCGCCGGCGACAGGTAACACCCCAAAGCGCAACGTGGACACATCCTACATTTTGGAAAAAAACAGAGGTGTTTTTTGCGAAGTGCCTACCTGTAGATTTTGGCCTCTAGCTCAGCCGGCACCTAGGGAAACCTACCAAACCTGTGCATTTCTGAAAACTAGAGACCTAGCGGAATCCAAGGAGGGGTGACTTGCGGGGCTCGGACCAGGTTCTGTTACCCAGAATCCTTTGCAAACCTCAAAATTTGGCTAAAAAAACACATGTTCCTCACATTTCTGTGGCAGAAAGTTCTGGAATCTGAGAGGAGCTACAAATTTCCTTCCTCCCAGCGTTCCCCCAAGTCTCCCGATAAAAATGATACCTCACTTGCGTGGGTAGGCCTAGCGCCGGCGACAGGAAACACCCCAAAGCGCAACGTGGACACATCCTAAATTTTGGAAAAAAACAGAGGTGTTTTTTGCGAAGTGCCTACCTGTAGATTTTGGCCTCTAGCTCAGCCGGCACCTAGGGAAACCTACCAAACCTGTGCATTTCTGAAAACTAGAGACCTAGGGGAATCCAAGGAGGCGTGACTTGCGGGGCTCGGACCAGGTTCTGTTACCCAGAATCCTTTGCAAACCTCAAAATTTGGCTAAAAAAACACATGTCCCTCACATTTTTGTGGCAGAAAGTTCTGGAATCTGAGAGGAGCTACAAATTTCCTTCCACCCAGCGTTCCCCCAAGTCTCCCGATAAAAATGATACCTCACTTGCGTGGGTAGGCCTAGCGCTGGCGACAGGAAACACCCCAAAGCGCAACGTGGACACATCCTACATTTTGGAAAAAAACAGAGGTGTTTTTTGCGAAGTGCCTACCTGTAGATTTTGGCCTCTAGCTCAGCCAGCACCTAGGGAAACCTACCAAACCTGTGCATTTCTGAAAACTAGAGACCTAGGGGAATCCAAGGAGGGGTGACTTGCGGGGCTCGGACCAGGTTCTGTTACCCAGAATCCTTTGCAAACCTCAAAAGTTGGCTAAAAAAACAAATGTCCCTCAAATTTTTGTGGCAGAAAGTTCTGGAATCTGAGAGGAGCTACAAATTTCCTTCCACCCAGCGTTCCCCCAAGTCTCCCGATAAAAATGATACCTCACTTGCGTGGGTAGGCCTAGCGCTGGCGACAGGAAACACCCCAAAGCGCAACGTGGACACATCCTAAATTTTGGGAAAAAACAGAGGTGTTTTTTGCGAAGTGCCTACCTGTAGATTTTGGCCTCTAGCTCAGCCGGCACCTAGGGAAACCTACCAAACCTGTGCATTTCGGAAAACTAGAGACCTAGGGGAATCCAAGGAGGGGTGACTTGCGGGGCTCTGACCAGGTTCTGTTACTCAGAATCCTTTGCAAACCTCAAAATTTGGCTAAAAAAACACATGTTCCTTACATTTCTGTGGCAGAAAGTTCTGGAATCTGAGAGGAGCTACAAATTTCCTTCTATCCAGCGTTCCCCCAAGTCTCCCGATAAAAATGATACCTCACTTGCGTGGGTAGGCCTAGCGCCGGCGACAGGTAACACCCCAAAGCGCAACGTGGACACATCCTACATTTTGGAAAAAAACAGAGGTGTTTTTTGCGAAGTGCCTACCTGTAGATTTTGGCCTCTAGCTCAGCCGGCACCTAGGGAAACCTACCAAACCTGTGCATTTCTGAAAACTAGAGACCTAGCGGAATCCAAGGAGGGGTGACTTGCGGGGCTCGGACCAGGTTCTGTTACCCAGAATCCTTTGCAAACCTCAAAATTTGGCTAAAAAAACACATGTCCCTCACATTTTTGTGGCAGAAAGTTCTGGAATCTGAGAGGAGCTACAAATTTCCTTCCACCCAGCGTTCCCCCAAGTCTCCCGATAACAATGATACCTCACTTGCGTGGGTAGGCCTAGCGCTGGTGACAGGAAACACCCCAAAGCGCAACGTGGACACATCCTAAATTTTGGAAAAAAACAGAGGTGTTTTTTGCGAAGTGCCTACCTGTAGATTTTGGCCTCTAGCTCAGCCAGCACCTAGGGAAACCTACCAAACCTGTGCATTTCTGAAAACTAGAGACCTAGGGGAATCCAAGGAGGGGTGACTTGCGGGGCTCGGACCAGGTTCCGTTACCCAGAATCCTTTGCAAACCTCAAAATTTGGATAAAAAAACAAATGTCCCTCACATTTTTGTGGCAGAAAGTTCTGGAATCTGAGAGGAGCTACAAATTTCCTTCCAGCCAGCGTTCCCCCAAGTCTCCCGATAAAAATGATACCTCACTTGCGTGGGTAGGCCTAGCGCTGGCGACAGGAAACACCCCAAAGCGCAACGTGGACACATCCTAAATTTTGGAAAAAAATAGAGGTGTTTTTTGCGGAGTGCCTACCTGTAGAGTTTGGCCTCTAGCTCAGCCGGCACCTAGGGAAACCTACCAAACCTGTGCATTTCTGAAAACTAGAGACCTAGGGGAATCCAAGGAGGGGTGACTTGCGGGGCTCGGACCAGGTTCTGTTACCCAGAATCCTTTGCAAACCTCAAAATTTGGCTAAAAAAACACATGTTCCTCACATTTCTGTGGCAGAAAGTTCTGGAATCTGAGAGGAGCTACAAATTTCCTTCCACCCAGCGTTCCCCCAAGTCTCCCGATAAAAATGATATCTCACTTGCGTGGGTAGGCCTAGCGCCGGCGACAGGAAACACCCCAAAGCGCAACGTGGACACAGCCTAAATTTTGGAAAAAAACAGAGGTGTTTTTTGCGAAGTGCCTACCTGTAGATTTTGGCCTCTAGCTCAGCCGGCACCTAGGGAAACCTACCAAACCTGTGCATTTCTGAAAACTAGAGACCTAGGGGAATCCAAGGAGGGGTGACTTGCGGGGCTCGGACCAGGTTCTGTTACCCAGAATCCTTTGCAAACCTCAAAATTTGGCTAAAAAAACACATGTTCCTCACATTTCTGTGGCAGAAAGTTCTGGAATCTGAGAGGAGCTACAAATTTCCTTCCACCCAGCGTTCCCCCAAGTCTCCCGATAAAAATGATACCTCACTTGCGTGGGTAGGCCTAGCGCCGGCGACAGGAAACACCCCAAAGCGCAACGTGGACGCATCCTAAATTTTGGAAAAAAACAGAGGTGTTTTTTGCGAAGTGCCTACCTGTAGATTTTGGCCTCTAGCTCAGCCGGCACCTAGGGAAACCTACCAAACCTGTGCATTTCTGAAAGCTAGAGACCTAGGGGAATCCAAGGAGGGGTGACTTGCGGGGCTCGGACCAGGTTCTGTTACCCAGAATCCTTTGCAAACCTCAAAATTTGGCTAAAAAAACACATGTTCCTCACATTTCTGTGGCAGAAAGTTCTGGAATCTGAGAGGAGCTACAAATTTCCTTCCACCCAGCGTTTCCCCAAGTCTCCCGATAAAAATGATACCTCACTTGCGTGGGTAGGCCTAGCGCCGGCGACAGGAAACACCCCTAAGCGCAACGTGGACACATCCTAAATTTTGGGAGAAAACAGAGGTGTTTTTTGCGAAGTGCCTACCTGTAGATTTTGGCCTCTAGCTCAGCCAGCACCTAGGGAAACCTACCAAACCTGTGCATTTCTGAAAACTAGAGACCTAGGGGAATCCAAGGAGGGGTGACTTGCGGGGCTCGGACCAGGTTCCGTTACCCAGAATCCTTTGCAAACCTCAAAATTTGGCTAAAAAAACAAATGTCCCTCACATTTTTGTGGCAGAAAGTTCTGGAATCTGAGAGGAGCTACAAATTTCCTTCCACCCAGCGTTCCCCCAAGTCTCCCGATAAAAATGATACCTCACTTGCGTGGGTAGGCCTAGCGCTGGCGACAGGAAACACCCCAAAGCGCAACGTGGACACATCCTAAATTTTGGAAAAAAACAGAGGTGTTTTTTGCGAAGTGCCTACCTGTAGATTTTGGCCTCTAGCTCAGCCGGCACCTAGGGAAACCTACCAAACCTGTGCATTTCGGAAAACTAGAGACCTAGGGGAATCCAAGGAGGGGTGACTTGCGGGGCTCGGACCAGGTTCTGTTACCCAGAATCCTTTGCAAACCTCAAAATTTGGCTAAAAAAACACATGTTCCTCACATTTCTGTGGCAGAAAGTTCTGGAATCTGAGAGGAGCTACAAATTTCCTTCTATCCAGCGTTCCCCCAAGTCTCCCGATAAAAATGATACCTCACTTGCGTGGGTAGGCCTAGCGCCGGCGACAGGTAACACCCCAAAGCGCAACGTGGACACATCCTACATTTTGGAAAAAAACAGAGGTGTTTTTTGCGAAGTGCCTACCTGTAGATTTTGGCCTCTAGCTCAGCCGGCACCTAGGGAAACCTACCAAACCTGTGCATTTCTGAAAACTAGAGACCTAGCGGAATCCAAGGAGGGGTGACTTGCGGGGCTCGGACCAGGTTCTGTTACCCAGAATCCTTTGCAAACCTCAAAATTTGGCTAAAAAAACACATGTCCCTCACATTTTTGTGGCAGAAAGTTCTGGAATCTGAGAGGAGCTACAAATTTCCTTCCACCCAGCGTTCCCCCAAGTCTCCCGATAACAATGATACCTCACTTGCGTGGGTAGGCCTAGCGCTGGTGACAGGAAACACCCCAAAGCGCAACGTGGACACATCCTAAATTTTGGAAAAAAACAGAGGTGTTTTTTGCGAAGTGCCTACCTGTAGATTTTGGCCTCTAGCTCACCCAGCACCTAGGGAAACCTACCAAACCTGTGCATTTCTGAAAACTAGAGACCTAGGGGAATCCAAGGAGGGGTGACTTGCGGGGCTCGGACCAGGTTCCGTTACCCAGAATCCTTTGCAAACCTCAAAATTTGGCTAAAAAAACAAATGTCCCTCACATTTTTGTGGCAGAAAGTTCTGGAATCTGAGAGGAGCTACAAATTTCCTTCCACCCAGCGTTCCCCCAAGTCTCCCGATAAAAATGATACCTCACTTGCGTGGGTAGGCCTAGCGCTGGCGACAGGAAACACCCCAAAGCGCAACGTGGACACATCCTAAATTTTGGAAAAAAATAGAGGTGTTTTTTGCGAAGTGCCTACCTGTAGAGTTTGGCCTCTAGCTCAGCCGGCACCTAGGGAAACCTACCAAACCTGTGCATTTCTGAAAACTAGAGACCTAGGGGAATCCAAGGAGGGGTGACTTGCGGGGCTCGGACCAGGTTCTGTTACCCAGAATCCTTTGCAAACCTCAAAATTTGGCTAAAAAAACACATGTTCCTCACATTTCTGTGGCAGAAAGTTCTGGAATCTGAGAGGAGCTACAAATTTCCTTCCACCCAGCATTCCCCCAAGTCTCCCGATAAAAATGATATCTCACTTGCGTGGGTAGGCCTAGCGCCGGCGACAGGAAACACCCCAAAGCGCAACGTGGACACAGCCTAAATTTTGGAAAAAAACAGAGGTGTTTTTTGCGAAGTGCCTACCTGTAGATTTTGGCCTCTAGCTCAGCCGGCACCTAGGGAAACCTACCAAACCTGTGCATTTCTGAAAACTAGAGACCTAGGGGAATCCAAGGAGGGGTGACTTGCGGGGCTCGGACCAGGTTCTGTTACCCAGAATCCTTTGCAAACCTCAAAATTTGGCTAAAAAAACACATGTTCCTCACATTTCTGTGGCAGAAAGTTCTGGAATCTGAGAGGAACTACAAATTTCCTTCCACCCAGCGTTCCCCCAAGTCTCCCGATAAAAATGATACCTCACTTGCGTGGGTAGGCCTAGCGCCGGCGACAGGAAACACCCCAAAGCGCAACATGGACGCATCCTAAATTTTGGAAAAAAACAGAGGTGTTTTTTGCGAAGTGCCTACCTGTAGATTTTGGCCTCTAGCTCAGCCGGCACCTAGGGAAACCTACCAAACCTGTGCATTTCTGAAAGCTAGAGACCTAGGGGAATCCAAGGAGGGGTGACTTGCGGGGCTCGGACCAGGTTCTGTTACCCAGAATCCTTTGCAAACCTCAAAATTTGGCTAAAAAAACACATGTTCCTCACATTTCTGTGGCAGAAAGTTCTGGAATCTGAGAGGAGCTACAAATTTCCTTCCACCCAGCGTTCCCCCAAGTCTCCCGATAAAAATGATACCTCACTTGCGTGGGTAGGCCTAGCGCCGGCGACAGGAAACACCCCAAAGCGCAACGTGGACACATCCTAAATTTTGGGAGAAAACAGAGGTATTTTTGGCGAAGTGCCTACCTGTAGATTTTGGCCTCTAGCTCAGCCAGCACCTAGGGAAACCTACCAAACCTGTGCATTTCTGAAAACTAGAGACCTAGGGGAATCCAAGGAGGGGTGACTTGCGGGGCTCGGACCAGGTTCCGTTACCCAGAATCCTTTGCAAACCTCAAAATTTGGCTAAAAAAACAAATGTCCCTCACATTTTTGTGGCAGAAAGTTCTGGAATCTGAGAGGAGCTACAAATTTCCTTCCACCCAGCGTTCCCCCAAGTCTCCCGATAAAAATGATACCTCACTTGCGTGGGTAGGCCTAGCGCTGGCGACAGGAAACACCCCAAAGCGCAACGTGGACACATCCTAAATTTTGGAAAAAAACAGAGGTGTTTTTTGCGAAGTGCCTACCTGTAGAGTTTGGCCTCTAGCTCAGCCGGCACCTAGGGAAACCTACCAAACCTGTGCATTTCTGAAAACTAGAGACCTAGGGGAATCCAAGGAGGGGTGACTTGTGGGGCTCGGACCAGGTTCTGTTACCCAGAATCCTTTGCAAACCTCAAAATTTGGCTAAAAAAACACATGTTCCTCACATTTCTGTGGCAGAAAGTTCTGGAATCTGAGAGGAGCTACAAATTTCCTTCCACCCAGCGTTCCCCAAAGTCTCCCGATAAAAATGATACCTCACTTGCGTGGGTAGGCCTAGCGCCGGCGACAGGAAACACCCCAAAGCGCAACGTGGACACAGCCTAAATTTTGGAAAAAAACAGAGGTGTTTTTTGCGAAGTGCCTACCTGTAGATTTTGGCCTCTAGCTCAGCCGGCACCTAGGGAAACCTACCAAACCTGTGCATTTCTGAAAACTAGAGACCAAGGGGAATCCAAGGAGGGGTGACTTGCGGGGCTCGGACCAGGTTCTGTTACCCAGAATCCTTTGCAAACCTCAAAATTTGGCTAAAAAAAACACATGTTCCTCACATTTCTGTGGCAGAAAGTTCTGGAATCTGAGAGGAGCTACAAATTTCCTTCCACCCAGCGTTCCCCCAAGTCTCCCGATAAAAATGATACCTCACTTGCGTGGGTAGGCCTAGCGCCGGCGACAGGAAACACCCCAAAGCGCAACGTGGACACATCCTAAATTTTGGAAAAAAACAGAGGTGTTTTTTGCGAAGTGCCTACCTGTAGATTTTGGCCTCTAGCTCAGCCGGCACCTAGGGAAACCTACCAAACCTGTGCATTTCTGAAAACTAGAGACCTAGGGGAATCCAAGGAGGGGTGACTTGCGGGGCTCGGACCAGGTTCTGTTACCCAGAATCCTTTGCAAACCTCAAAATTTGGCTAAAAAAACACATGTTCCTCACATTTCTGTGGCAGAAAGTTCTGGAATCTGAGAGGAGCTACAAATTTCCTTCCACCCAGCGTTCCCCCAAGTCTCCCGATAAAAATGATACCTCACTTGCGTGGGTAGGCCTAGCGCCGGCGACAGGAAACACCCCAAAGCGCAACGTGGACACATCCTAAATTTTGGGAGAAAACAGAGGTGTTTTTTGCGAAGTGCCTACCTGTAGATTTTGGCCTCTAGCTCAGCCGGCACCAGGGAAACCTACCAAACCTGTGCATTTCTGAAAACTAGAGACCTAGGGGAATCCAAGGAGGGGTGACTTGCGGGGCTCGGACCAGGTTCTGTTACCCAGAATCCTTTGCAAACCTCAAAATTTGGCTAAAAAAACACATGCTCCTCACATTTTTGTGGCAGAAAGTTCTGGAATCTGAGAGGAGCTACAAATTTCCTTCCACCCAGCGTTCCCCCAAGTCTCCCGATAAAAATGATACCTCACTTGCGTGGGTAGGCCTAGCGCCCGCAACAGGAAACGCCCCAAAACGCAACGTGGACACATCCCATTTTTTGAAAGAAAACAGTGCCTACCTGTGGATTTTGGCCTGTAGCTCACCCGGCACCTAGGGAAACCTACCAAACCTGTGCATTTCTGAAAACTAGAGACCTAGGGGAATCCAAGATGGGGTGACTTGCGGGGCTCGGACCAGGTTCTGTTACCCAGAATCCTTTGCAAACCTCAAAATGTGGCTAAAAAAACACATGTTCCTCACATTTCTGTGGCAGAAAGTTCTGGAATCTGAGAGGAGCTACAAATTTCCTTCCACCCAGCGTTCCCCCAAGTCTCCCGATAAAAATGATACCTCACTTGCGTGGGTAGGCCTAGCGTCCGCAACAGGAAACGCCCCAAAACGCAACGTGGACACATCCCATTTTTTTAAAGAAAACAGTGCCTACCTGTGGATTTTGGCCTGTAGCTCACCCGGCACCTAGGGAAACCTACCAAACCTGTGCATTTCTGAAAACTAGAGACCTAGGGGAATCCAAGGAGGGGTGACTTGCGGGGCTCGGACCAGGTTCTGTTACCCAGAATCCTTTGCAAACCTCAAAATTTGGCTAAAAAAACACATGCTCCTCACATTTTTGTGGCAGAAAGTTCTGGAATCTGAGAGGAGCTACAAATTTCCTTCCACCCAGCGTTCCCCTAAGTCTCTCAATAAAAATGGTACCTCACTTCTGTGGGTAAGCCTAGCGCCCACGAAAGGAAATGGCCCAAAACACAACGTGGACAGAACATATTTTTTCACAGAAAACAGAGGTGTTTTTTGCAAAGTGCCTACCTGTGGAGATTGGCCTCTAGCTCAGCCGGCCCCGGGAGGGGGGGGGGCAGAAATGCCCTAAAATAAATTTGCCCCCCCCCAGCCCCCACCCCCCCGGGAGCGACCCTTGCCAACGGGGTCGCTCCCCCTGCGTGACATTGGCGCCAAAAATCAAATCCCAGGTGCCTAGTGGTCTCTGCCCCCTTGGTGGCAGATTGACCTAAAATCTGCCAATCTGCCCCCAAGGGGGGCAGAAATGGCCTAAATACAATTTGCGCCCCAGGGGAGCGACCGTTGCCTGATGGGTCGCTCCCCATCTCGAAAAAAACAAACAAAAAAAAAAAAAGCACAACAAAAAAATTTGCCCTGGTGCCCTGAGGGTTCTGCCCCCCCCCCTGGGGGCAGTTCGGCCTAATAATAGGCCGATCTGCCCCCAGGGGGGGCAGAAATGGCCTAAAATAAATTTGCCCCCACCCCCCCCGGGAGCGACCCTTGCCTACGGGGTCGCTCCCCCTGCGTGACATTGGCGCCAAAAAACAAATACCCGGTGCCTAGTGGTTTCTGCCCCCTTGGGGGCAGATTGACCTAAAATCGGCCAATCTGCCCCCAAGGGGGGCAGAAATGGCCTAAATACAATTTGCCCCCCAGGGGAGCGACCCTTGCCTGATGGGTCGCTCCCCATCTCGAAAAAAACAAACAAACAAAAAAAAAAACACAACAAAAAAATTTGCCCTGGTGCCCTGAGGGTTCTGCCCCCCCCCCCCTGGGGGCAGTTCGGCCTAATAATAGGCCGATCTGCCCCCAGGGGGGGCAGAAATGGCCTAAAATAAATTTGCCCCCCCCCAGCCCCCACCCCCCCCTGGGAGCGACCCTTGCCTACGGGGTCGCTCCCCCTGCGTGACATTGGCGCCAAAAAACAAATCCCCGGTGCCTAGTGGTTTCTGCCCCCTTGGGGGCAGATTGATCTAAAATCGGCCAATCTGCCCCCAAGGGGGGCAGAAATGCCCTAAATACAATTTGCCCCCCCGGGGAGCGACCCTTGCCTGATGGGTCGCTCCCCCTGCGTGACATTGGCGCCAAAAAACAAATACCCGGTGCCTAGTGGTTTCTGCCCCCTTGGGGGCAGATTGACCTAAAATCGGCCAATCTGCCCCCAAGGGGGGCAGAAATGGCCTAAATACAATTTGCCCCCCAGGGGAGCGACCCTTGCCTGATGGGTCGCTCCCCATCTCGAAAAAAACAAACAAACAAAAAAAAAAACACAACAAAAAAATTTGCCCTGGTGCCCTGAGGGTTCTGCCCCCCCCCTGGGGGCAGTTCGGCCTAATAATAGGCCGATCTGCCCCCAGGGGGGGCAGAAATGGCCTAAAATAAATTTGCCCCCCCCCAACCCCCACCCCCCCCTGGGAGCGACCCTTGCCTACGGGGTCGCTCCCCCTGCGTGACATTGGCGCCAAAAAACAAATCCCCGGTGCCTAGTGGTTTCTGCCCCCTTGGGGGCAGATTGACCTAAAATCGGCCAATCTGCCCCCAAGGGGGGCAGAAATGCCCTAAATACAATTTGCCCCCCAGGGGAGCGACCCTTGCCTGATGGGTCGCTCCCCATCTCGAAAAAAACAAACAAACAAAAAAAAAAACACAACAAAACAATTTGCCCTGGTGCCCTGAGGGTTCTGCCCCCCCTGGGGGCAGTTCGGCCTAATAATAGGCCGATCTGCCCCCAGGGGGGGCAGAAATGGCCTAAAATAAATTTGCCCCCCCAGCCCCCACCCCCCCCTGGAGCGACCCTTGCCTACGGGGTCGCTCCCCCTGCGTGACATTGCCGCCAAAAAACAAATCCCCGGTGCCTAGTGGTTTCTGCCCCCTTGGGGGCAGATTGACCTAAAATTGGCCAATCTGCCCCCAAGGGGGGCAGAAATGGCCTAAATACAATTTGCCCCCCAGGGGAGCGACCCTTGCCTGATGGGTCGCTCCCCATCTCGAAAAAAACAAACAAACAAAAAAAAAAAACACAACAAAAAAATTTGCCCTGGTGCCCTGAGGGTTCTGCCCCCCACTGGGGGCAGTTCGGCCTAATAATAGTCCGATCTGCCCCCAGGGGGGGCAGAAATGGCCTAAAATAAATTTGCCCCCCCAGCCCCCACCCCCCCCGGGAGCGACCCTTGCCTACGGGGTCGCTCCCCCTGCGTGACATTGGCGCCAAAAAACAAATCCCCGGTGCCTAGTGGTTTCTGCCCCCTTGGGGGCAGATTGACCTAAAATCTGCCAATCTGCCCCCAAGGGGGGCAGAAATGGCCTAAATACAATTTGCCCCCCAGGGGAGCGACCCTTGCCTGATGGGTCGCTCCCCATCTCGAAAAAAACAAACAAACAAAAAAAAAAACACAACAAAAGAATTTGCCCTGGTGCCCTGAGGGTTCTGCCCCCCCCTGGGGGCAGTTCGGCCTAATAATAGGCCGATCTGCCCCCAGGGGGGGGCAGAAATGGCCTAAAATAAATTCCCCCCCCCCCGGGAGCGACCCTTGCCTATGGGGTCGCTCCCCCTGCGTGACATTGGCGCCAAAAAACAAATCCCCGGTGCCTAGTGGTTTCTGCCCCCTTGGGGGCAGATTGACCTAAAATCTGCCAATCTGCCCCCAAGGGGGGCAGAAATGGCCTCAATACAATTTGCCCCCCAGGGGAGCGACCCTTGCCTGATGGGTCGCTCCCATTCTCGAAAAAAAACAAACAAACAAAAAAAAAACACAACAAAAAAATTTGCCCTGGTGCCCTGAGGGTTCTGCCCCCCCCTGGGGGCAGTTCGGCCTAGTAATAGGCCGATCTGCCCCCAGGGGGGGCAGAAATGGCCTAAAATAAATTATTCCCCCCCCAGCCCCCACCCCCCCCGGGAGCGACCCTTGCGTACGGGGTCGCTCCCCCTGCGTGACATTGGCGCCAAACAACAAATCCCCGGTGCCTAGTGGTTTCTGCCCCCTTGGGGGCAGATTGACCTAAAATTGGCCAATCTGCCCCCAGGGGGGCAGAAATGGTCTAAATACAATTTGCCCCCCAGGGGAGCGACCCTTGCCTGATGGGTCGCTCCCCATCTCGGAAAAAAAAAAAAAAAAAACACAACAAAAAATTTTGCCCTGGTGCCCTGAGGGTTCTGCCCCCCCCTGGGGGCAGTTCGGCCTAGTAATAGGCCGATCTGCCCCCAGGGGGGGCAGAAATGGCCTAAAATAAATTATTCCCCCCCTAGCCCCCACCCCCCCCGGGAGCGACCCTTGCGTACGGGGTCGCTCCCCCTACGTGACATTAGCGCCAAACAACAAATCCCCGGTGCCTAGTGGTTTCTGCCCCCTTGGGGGCAGATTGACCTCAAATCGGCCAATCTGCCCCCAGGGGGGCAGAAATGGCCTAAATACATTTTGCCCCCCAAGGGGAGCGACCCTTGCCTGATGGGTCTCTCCCCATCTCTAAAAAAACAAACAAACAAACAAAAAAAAAATTGCCCTGGCGCCTAGAGGTTTCTGCCCCCCCCCCCCCGGGGGCAGATCAGCCTAATATTAGGCCGATCTGCCCCCGGGAGGGCAGAAATGGCCTAAAATAAATTTGCCCCCCCCAACACCCACCCCACCCGGGAGCGACCCTTGCCTACGGGGTCGCTCCCCATGCGTGACATTGGCGCCACAAAACAAATCCCCGGTGCCTAGTGGTTTCTGCCCCCTTGGGGGCAGATTGACCTAAAATCGGCCAATCTGCCCCCAGGGGGGCAGAAATGGTCTAAATACAATTTGCCCCCCAGGGGAGCGACCCTTGCCTGATGGGTCGCTCCCCATCTCTAAAAAAAGAAACAACAACAAAAAAAAACACACAAAAAAAAAATTGCCCTGGCGCCTAGAGGTTTCTGCCCCCCCTGGGGGCAGATCGGCCTAATAATAGGCCGATCTGCCCCCAGGGGGGGCAGAAATGGCCTAAAATAAATTACCCTCCCCCCGGGGAGCGAACCTTGCCTAAGGGGTCGCTCCCTTTGCGTGAAATTCACGCAAAGAAAAAATTCCCTGGTGTCTAGTGGTTTCTACCCCCCTTGGGGGCAGATTGGCCTCATCAAAATAGGCCAATCTGCCCCCAAGGGGGGCAGAAATGGCCAAAATATAATTTTCCCCCAAGGGGAGTGACCCTTGCCTAAGGGGTCGCTCCCCACCAAAAAAAAAAAGAAATGAAACATAAAAAAATAAATAAAAAAAAATGGTCCCTGGTGCCTAGAGGTTTCTGCCCCCAGGGGGGGCAGAAAAGGCCTTCTCAAAAAAATGCCCCCCCTGGGAGCGACCCTTGCCCAAGGGGTCGCTCCCTTTTGTCAGTTTCAATAAAAAAAAAAAAAAATCCCTGGTGTCTAGTGGGGTTTCAAAAGCCGGATTGCAAGCAATCCGGCTTTTGAAACCCTCGGAGGGACTTCAAAGGGAAGGAAATACTTTTCCTTCCCTTTGAAGCCCCTCCGGGCCTCCCAAGTGATTGAAAAAGAAATGCTTTTGCATTTCTTTTTCAATCGCGCTGGAAGCAGAGCTTCCAGCGCGACTAGGGAGGCCCCTGTGACAAATCAGGCGCGCGCTCGCGCGCTGACGTCACAGGGGGGGGGGGTGGGGGGGGGTCGGGGGTGGAAGGGGAAGGTCTTCCCCTTCCATCCCGACTTTGGGGGGTGAAGGGGGGGTGCACGGGGGGCTCGCTGGCGCGCCCCAAAGTTCCCCTGTGCCATGGACGAGATGATCTCGTCCAAGGTACAGGGGAACTGTAGCCTTGGACGAGATCATCTCGTCCAAGGCACAGAACCGGTTAAAGTACTTATCGAATCAAATGTGCCTTTGGGTCTAGTTTATGATAGCTGATTAGACCCTAAATTGTTTCTTTTTCTTTACCTCTCATTCTTGCACCCTGTTCTAGAGTATTTAGACCATACATTCACATATAAAACGAGGATGCAAATGTAAAGGCCCAGTTTTGAAAATGGAAAGGAGTTATCCATGAATTGGGAATTTAGTGCAGGAGCAAAACTGGGCCGTGTAATGAGGAGCAAAGTCTATGAGTTATGCCAAAGCAGGTTGCATGACATTACGATCAATGTCATTACAATGCATGGCTTTACCACAAATCCATCACTATACAATGCCTTTAACACACATTGCCTTTACCACGCAAGTCATTACCGCGCAAATGCCTTTACCATGCATGCCTTTACAATGAAATAGTAAGTATAAGCCATGTAAGTAAAACTATATATATATATATATATATATATATATATATATATATATATATATATATATATCACTGACTGGAGGTCACCCATGGGTAGTTATAGTTAGGACCTAGTTTCCATTAATAAAGCGTTTTTTGACTTGCCTTTATCTTTGGCGCCGGTTGATGAATCTTCACAAAAGTTTCAATAACAATTTGATGCTCACCTCAGTTGCTGCCTGGAAAGTTACAGAGTGGACCGTTCAACGGGGGCTGAGAAAAATGGGGGGTCATAAAACTTATTTTCCCATGTTAATTTTCATAGGGATTATGAACACGACTACAGTCCGAACCTGGAGGGATTTACACACAATTAGGCAGAAATCTAGCTCTTGGTTCAGAAAGCTCCCTTTTTGTGAGTTAGTGGAAATCCGTTCAGTAGTTTTTTAGTTATTAAATGAAAGCCAAATTTGTATATATAGGGTTGCAGATTCTCCTTAGATCCTCCTCAGTTGATTTAGAGGAAAAGCAAACTCCTGACTGGCTGGCTGCAACGTGACAGAAATATTGCCGCCACCATTTTATTTCTCCCATTGCCTAGGGGTGGGTAAAAACAGTGTAAAATCATATAGGGGGTCAGGATACAGGTACATAGTGGGGTCTCTTAGAGACTCCTCATTGGCAAAAAATAGCCCATTCTTTTTTATCTGGGTGATCCGGGGATCCTCGAATCCTCATCAGATCCAGGGGAAAAGCAATGCCCTGATTGGCTGGCCACAACCTGACAGACATATTAACATTTGCATTACAAAAACCATAGAAATTCATTGAAAAACCAAGGGTTATAGGGACGTTATGGTTAGGTTGACATTTTGCCATAGAAATTCAGCAGTTGTAGTTATACTTATAGTTATACTTATCAGAAGAAACTATAACTCATACTACAAAGCAACTTTGTATAGTAAAGAGGTATAATTTTTTAACATAAGTATAACTATAAGTATAAATGTAACTGCAAATTTTTTATGATTTTGTATGGGTAAAACGTCATCCTAGCTATGGCCTAGTTTCTGTAGAAAAAACATTTTTTGTTTTGCTAATAACTTTGGTGCTGTTTAATGAATCTTCACAAAATATGACGTTCACTTCAGTGTCTGCATGGAAAGTTTCAGGGGAATCTGTAAAAGCAGGGTTGGAGAAAAAGGGGGGGTCTCAAAACGTTTTTCTCCATGCATTTTTCCCTAGGGATTTGAACAGCAATAGTGCTTGAACGACTGGTCGGAATTACACCAAATTTGGCAGAGAGGTACCTCTTGGTTCAGTAAGAGCCCTTTTTATTGTTAGGTGTAAAGCTGTTCAGTAGTTTTAGAGAAATTTAAGAAAATCCAAATTTGCATATGTTGGATTTTGCCCTTTTTCAGGGTCATCCCCAATCTTTTTGCCTCCTGCCTCCTACTTTTTCTGACCTGTTTCTGTTGGCTTTTGAACTCTGAGCACCTTATCACTGCTAACCAGTGCTAAAGTGCAGATGCTCTCTGAGTATATTGTATGGTTGATTGGTTTATCCATGATTGGCATATTTGATTTACTAGTAAGTCCCTAGTAAAGTGCACTAGAGGTGCCATGGACTGTAAACTAAATGCTACTAGTGGGCCTGCAGCACTGGTTATGCCACCCACCTAAGTAGCGCTGTAATCATGTCTCAAACCTGCACTGCAGTGTCTGTGTGTGCAGTTTTAAACTGTAAATTCTACTTTGCAAGTGTACCCACTTGCCAGGGCTACACCTTTCTTTTTCTTACATGTCAGACACCCCTAATGTAGGCCCTAGGTAGCCCAAGGGCAGGGTGCAGTGTATGGTTAAGGTAGGACATATAGTAATGTGTTTTATATGTCCTGACAGTGAAATATTACTCATTTGTTTTTCACTGTTGCAAGGCCTGTCCCTCTCATAGGTTAACATGGGGGCTACCTTTAAATACGATTAAAGTGTAGATTCCCTTTGGGAGCAGATGGACATGTAGAGTTTGGGGATTCTGAGCTCACAATTTAAAAATACATCTTTTAGTAAAGTTGATTTTAAGATTGTGTGTTTGAAAATGCCACTTTTAGAAAGTGAGCATTTTCTTGCTTATACCATTTCTGACTCTGCCTGTTTGTGGATTCCCTGTCTGGGTCAGTTTGACAGTTGGGCTGGTTGCACCTCACACTAGACAGTGACACAAAGGGAGCTTGGGTGTAGTATGCATTACCTGATGAGTCATCTGTGCTAGGAGGGGGGGAGTGGTCACTCACACTTGAAAGGGCTGTGCCTGCCCTCACACAATGCAGATTCCAACCCCCTGGTGAGTATCTGGGCCTTGGCCTGGGCAAGGCAATATTTCCCAATCACGAGAGACTTGGCTTTGAAGTAGGCCTACTTCAAAGGGCAAAATGGGTATAAGAAGAGCACCCAAAACCACAGACTTTAGAACACTTCTGGAAAACAAGAGGAACCTCTGCCTGGAGAAGAGCTGAAGAGCTGAGGAAGAAGAGCTGCCCTGCCTGTGACTGTGCTTTGTGGAGCTATCCTGCAGTTGCTGCTTCTGCCAGAATAAGAGGGCAAAGACTGGACTTTGTGTGCCTTCCATCTTGTGAAGATCTCCAAGGGCTTGATTTAGAGCTTACCTCCTGTTGTTTGAAGTCTGAGGGACAGCAAAGACTTCTCTCTGCCAGCACCTCGAGTATTTGAAGAGACTCCTACTCTGCCCTGTGGTGCCCATCCAGTTACTGGGACCCTGAAGGAGAAGCTGGCAGCCTAAGAGGAAGAAATCCACGCACAGAATGCCGCGTGGGGAAAAGATTGACACAACTCCGATCTGCGGCTGAAAAATCAACGTGCCACCGGCTTCGTGGCTGAAAATCAATGCTCTCCTGCAACGCGATTGAAGAATCGACGCACGGAGCTGGAGAAACGATGCGCAGCATCGCTGATGGAGGCTGGTGAGATCGCAACCCGCGTTGCATGGTTTTCGGACCACAGTGTGGCTGGATTTCCGATGCAAGTACCGCGTGTAAAAACAACGCAAGGCCTGCCCAGACCCGAGACCACTGACTGGATCGATGCATCGCTTTCCTGCGGAGAGAAGAAACAGCACGTCCTGACCTGAGAAAAGGAGAAACGACGCAAGGTCTCGCTCGTGAGTGAAATCCACGCATCGCGAGCCCTTTTTGACACACACTCGACCGTGCAGGGTTCTTTTTGTCGCACCCAAGGTACATTTTCACACTGACAGTGTTAGTGTGTGTTTAAAACTGCATGAAGACTCTTTTTGTTTTTTAATTGATAACTTGACTTGTGTATTGTGGATTTTTGTCGTTTTGGTCTTGTTTTGTTTAGATAAATATTCTCTTTTTTTCTAAACCTGTGTTGTGTCATTTTGCAGTGTTTTCATGAAGTTACTGGGTGTGTGGGTACAAATACTTTACACCTAGTGCTCTGAAGTTAAGCCTAATGCTCGTGCCAAGCTACCAAGGGGGTAAGCAGGGGTTAGCTGAGGGTGATGAACTTTTACCCTGAATAGAGTGAGGGTCCTTGCTTTGGCAGGGCTAACCTGACTGCCAACCAAAGACCCCATTTCTAACAGTATATATAGGGAGACAAAGGCTCCACAAACCGTCCAGATCTCGTGCTGGGATCTGATTGGCTGCCAACACTTCAGCAAGGAATTGTTGGCAGCTGAGTCCCAGAAAAAAATAAGAAAAAAGGGTTCATGTTAGAGCAACCATGACCCCTTAGCTCTGGTGCTGGGGTACCTCAGGGACCCCCACCCCCAGAGCAAGAAAGCATTTTTTAAAAATTGTCGGCGGGAATCATAGCAGATTCGTAAATAAAGCTCCCAGGTGGGCCAGGTCCTGAGGGTATTTAAAATTTGAATGGGGATTTGCAGAGCCTCCTCGCATCCCTGGGGACCACCACCTCCCCAGGCTTCAAACAAATTCAGTGTGGGTGGTCATGCGGCACCCCCTGCAGCACCGGGAGCCACCACCTGCCTGGGGCTTTCAATAAAAGACTGAAAGGGGTCTGTTTCAGACCTCTGGCGACCACCACCTCCCCGGAGCAATGCTCATTGGAGAGAGGCTGCGCGACCCACCTCATGGAGCCAATAATGACACTGACCCCCCAGAGCTGGTTCCTGCTATGTCCTGGGGTGCCCACCCCGTGACATTGCTGTTTGCTTTTGCTTGGTGGGAGCTGACAGCTCCCACCAAGCAAAAGCAAACACAGTCTGCTTTCTAACAGCGGGAAATGTCAAAGAGCTCCTGCTGGCAGAAAGCAGAGTTTTCATCTATTTTCCTGCATGCAAATATGCGCACAGGGAAACAGATGAAAACATTGTTCCCACAAGCAGGGAGCTGCTTTTTAAAGCAGCTCCCTGCTTGTGTGTGCAATGCCACTCCTGCTGGATGTGGGGTGCCAGCTAGTACGCGGGGGCCTCTCTCACTCTCTCTGAAGAAAGAGATTGTCATTGCAATTGTCTCTTCATGCAATTACTTCAAATAGATTAGCAAGATGTTTCATATGAATGCTATAGTTACGTTTGGATGCAGAGCGGAACAGAGTCACTTCTTGGCTAATGGTCAAGGTCTTGTGCTGTCACTCAGTAGGCTGAATGTTCAAATCCTAATATCCCTTGGCAGTGTGTTTTTTATTTACTGATGTTTTGACAATTAAACCTTCCTAGTGATGGGACATTCACTTTTTTTCAATCAGATGCAGTTGACTGTCACAGGCATATCTAGAGGGATTACAGTAAGGAGTCACCTATGGCCTTAAGGTTAAAGTCACAGACCCTCACACTGAAAGTTGAGGGTTCTACTCCAGGTGTGTCTGTTGTCATTTTCCTTCTTCAAATTTCTTATAAACTTCAAAAGTTTAAGTTTCATGCTGAAAGGTGATCTCACTCTTTTTAATTGACAAATACATTTTCCTTTTCAATTTGTCCAGAAATATCTCATTCTAAGTATATCATTTATCAAAGCCTAAAAAACTCTCTATCTCTCTCCTTCTCATCCTTTCTTTCTCTCTCGCTCAATTTCTCGTTTTCAATCTCTTTTACCCACTCACAGACCCACCCAGACCCTCGTGCACCCACTCACAAACCCACTCAGACCCTCAGGCACCCCCACACAGACCCACTCAGACTCTCACACGCCCACTCACACACCCATTGAAACCCTCATGTATCCACTCACAGACCCACACAGATACGGAAACACCCACTAACACACTGATGCACCCACTCTCACAGCCACTCTCACCCGAGGTACGCCCTCTCAGAGCTATTCTCACACCCAGAGAGAAAGGCCACGGCCAACTCCCACAGTGCATGGCCAAAGGCCAAGCTTAGCGTGGGGTTGGGAGGTTAGGAGAGTTAGCCGCAGGGTCTAGCTGCAGGCATGGGCTTGCGGATAATCCCCAGTGTGCCCGCCAAAGGGCCGTCCACATTGGTGGTTGAATTAACATGTAGTAAGAAAAGTTACTTTACATTATAAAAAGCATAGAAATTCACTGAAAAAACAAAGTTTACAGGGACTTTATAGTCAGGAAATAGATTTTTTTTTAACTCATAGAAATTCACTTAAAAAACAAAAAGTTACAGGGACTTTAAAGATATGCTAAATTTTTAAAAAGACCAAAGGATAGAAATTCACCAGTTATAGTTAGAGTTATCTTAAGTAACTATGTAAGTATGCATCTTGCACAGATGTATGTGTATCAAGCTTTTTCATGGTAAAATACAAGGAGGACAGCTTTGGGGAATTAACACATTTGCTGGAGAGATCTGTTTTCAATCTCAGATGACTGGTTTGACTCATCAAGCAATAGCTCTGGTGGATAATGTAATATTTAGGTCGTATATTAATAGATTAGGCAAGACAGCTCAGTGGTTTAATGCTTTTGTTGCAGACTTTCTTAAGCTACTTGCAGGCCTGGTAATATAGCTCAATGCGTTATACCTCCACTTCCAACAGAATCTTAAAATCTCTTAGGGTTTAACTCAACCTCTCATTTTTTTGAATTTGCTACTGGGTTTCGATATATGTTAACACATATTTTAAAGTGCCAATTCAGTTTTAATTGTGTTAATGATTATAATTGGTGTAATTACATAGACAGACATACCTGGCATTCCATTTTGAGATTCTTTATTAACGTGATATTGCACAACTTTCAATGCTGTGCTCTGCCTTTCACCCGTTATTTTCTACAACCATAGACTCTGACTAACCATCTTCTTGCCTGTTATTCCTTCACCATATCCAAGATGAGCGCTTGTTTTAATGCACCTGCAGTGTGTGAAGTGAATTCAATCAACCCAGTATTTCTCCGAGTTCGAGCTTGATTTTAAGAACCTACATCCTGAAAACAGAAGGGTTTGCCTGTTCCTGTCTCTCAGCTGTGCTGTCTAAAAGAATGCACTAACTCGGAGACATATCGTGTTAACTGAATTCAGTTTACATGCTCCTGGTATATAAAAACAAGAACTCGACTCTGCGCTGAGGCAATTTAGCCCACCATTCTATGGCCCCCTAGTCTGCCAAATTTCTTAGCGATCCTAAGAGTCTCACAGGGCTGCGACTGTGCTCATTGCTTATAGTAGGAAACCATTATATTGAGCTAGCACGTTTCTCTATGCCCATTTGTCAGTGTAGGTCTTTGCATTTGATAAACATGCTAATTAGCTTCGAGCCAAAAAAGGTAATGCAATAAAGTATGGAAAGAAAGGCAGCGACTGTTGACACAACTGCACAACATACATGTAAGTGTGACGATTCATGCTTTTATTACTTACACGACTGGTTTATATATTGTTTTCACTCCAATGAACTGGAGTTGTTCTGTTATTTCGGGAATACTTTCACAGCGTGCTAGGTTTATTCGTGGGTAGTACATTAAGTAGGAAAGGCACATTTCATCTCTCGTGCTCAATCCACCCTAGAAATTAGAAAATGGTGTTGGTTAGATTCTTTGAAATAGAAAACATTATGCGCATTATTGTCCTTAAACAGCCCAGGCACATATATCACATTAAGGCATGTACTTTAGAAATCAGTAAGGAAATAAAAAAAGATGGTACACACCAGTAAAAATTCATAACACCTGATGAAATGTTTTTTTATTTTTTATTGGCATTTACTTGCTTTGTTTATATCATGAAGCGATGCAAGTCATATAAGTGGTGATGTGGAATGGCGATATTGCCAGCATGGCAGACATCTTGCAATGTTGTAAGAGGTCTGAGGGTGCATGCACAGTCTTTAAGCATGTATGAGGAGACTTCAAAAAAGATTTCCTGTATGATGAGCTGAAGCTGTCTGAGTTTAAACTTAGAGACAAATGAGGTGGCAATTAGATTTCTATGAAAACATAGGTAGGAATTGGCTAAAACTATGCTTTCAGTCACTGCTGAATAAAGGTTTAAGCTCAGTAGAGAAGATACACTTTTGATGCGTGCTGTGACTGAGCTCCTTGAAGAGCCAAACCATCTCATCCACAAAAGTGAACTGTTGCACCTACTAGGCAAAAACAATAGTGGTAAAAGAAGAACTTATAGCATCCAAATTCGTTTTTGAATTTGCAAATATACCTTATTCATAGAAACAAGGTAGACAACAAATACATAATCAACCATAGGCATGCTATCTAAAAATCATTAGAACTAGCCACCTTTTTGCTTCTACAAACTTCCACCAAGCAAGGCTAGAATCTGTAGCCAGACACAACTCTATAAGGTAATATACAGTGTCTGGAAGGTCCTCCTAAACTCATTTTCGGAGTAACAAAAAGCTCTGATCTGATTTCCTTGCACTTCTTGGGTGTGTTGTCTCTGGTCAAGGCTAAGCACTGTGTCCCAGTCTTCCAAACCATGACTAAGTTCTACTTTTATTTAACTGCTTTCAAAAGAAGAACTGTGTTTTACTGCTGTGGCTGTAGCCAGAATGTCTGGGAGGGCCCTGGAAAAGAATTGGGTGGATCTTGTGATGTACAACTAATAAGAGGTAGCACAGAGGCCTTCCATTGTTCTGATGACTCTTTCTAGCCCCCTCCCACTTGGTTAGTCCCTGTTAGGTGTCAGCTGTTGACAACATCCCTATTTTCATGTGCTTAGAGGCCAAGCCATTGCCCTCTGCATAGCAGGGTCACTAACTTCTGCACAGGTATGTTTATTGAACCTCTGAATGTGAGATGGGCTGCCAAGCCGATTCTACACAGTTTAAGCTCATGTAGCACTTAGCAAACCTTTATAGATTACTTTTTCAGTAAAGTTATCAAAGGTTTGTTTTCACCAAAAAAATAGATTTTGAAATGCAAGCATAACATAACCATGATTTATTTTGCTAGCATTTTCCCAAGTGACGATATCATTTTTAATTGTAACTATACACAGGTCTGTTCATGGGGATTGTAGGTGACTTATACTGGGTAAACAGCTTCTGGATATTTAGTCAATGTGAGGACTCACTAACTGAAATATGAAGTGTATCAGTTTTTTGTACATTAAGCACCTACCACTGTTGGTTTACAAGGTACACTTTTATATGTGATTGAATTGATAAAAATCGCTTTTTCTGCATGCATAGGCACATTTTATGTGCCACTGCAATGTTTCTAAACAGCATCCAAGTCACAGTACTGTGAAGTTCTTGGCAGCCATATTTTCTGTTATATGTGTGGGTTGTGTAAGTACACATACATCCCACATATAACTTTTAACTGCCATGCCATTTTGTTCATTTTCTCACCATCTAATCTGGCCTTACTGGGCAGTTTAATACACAAGTAATTCCAAAGCATAATAATTTTTTTGGGCAAATCACAGGCACCCTTCCACTGTTTGGCACAGAGTTCCACCGCTATCAAAAACAAGTCAGGAAAAAATAGGTGGCGATATAAAAAACGATGTCTTTCCTTACACAAGCTTTTTCTCCAAATGTGAATTCCTATCGGACTCTCCTTGTTTCCGGGACATTGCTCTTCTTTAGAACCTCAACTGCAATTGTCTTTTGAGGGCTGTACTAAGATAGTGAAAATGCCTATATATTTTTTTTTGTCAGTCACTTCCTTGCAAGATATTTGCAGGTTTCTCTACAATGCTCGATGGCTTTCTGACCACATTTATTTAGTCTGCTAAATCACGCCAGGAAATCAATATAAAATTACGTTGTCCACTAAAAACAATATGAAATTACGTTGTCCATTACAGTACAGCGACTGTTTCAGACTTTGAAAATTATTAACTATCAGCTATCAATGAAACAATGTAGCAGTGGGTTAACTTGGAGTCCAACTGGCAGTTTGGGTTGTGGTGTTGGCAATCAATGGTTTGTGGTTGTATGTAATTCTGGAAATCCCATATATTGCAGTTACGTTTCCTAGTCTCCTCTTATTTGGAAGGTCTGCCGGAGGCAGGGAAAATGGGCTAGTGAGGTCTCTCAGGCTTGATCCCTCTTTTGATCAAACAATCGCTTAAAAGAGTAAAACACTTGTCAGTTGTTATGAATGAGCAAGGTAGGCAACGAAGAGCCGTTCCAGCTTATTAACTCAGGGACCTTCCTCCATTCAGGTGGTACAACAGAAGTATGATCTTCGCCAACAAGATTTTTTTTCTAAATGAAAACAACTTTGCGGTATACTTGGCACACAATTATGGATAAACACAATCTCCAGTGGTTTTGACCAGCTTTTAACGAAGACCGTAGACTGGGGTATAATCCAGTGTTTATGGTCTGTTAAATAGTCACAAGACTTAATAAGCTACAAGATACATTAACTCTTGCATGATAAGGACTGAATTAGAATATCCAATTAAGAATGAGCTAAAAATTAGCCTTTGGATCTAACGCCTGTAAGCACGATTCTTCACCGTTATTTTTCACTGTGTTTTCTTTATTTGGTTCTCAAGTGTCTTCCTAAATTTAATAATGAACTCTCATATGGATGCCTTAACTGCTTGGAGTTGGGACTCAGAAAATACGAGCTGGGTTGGTTCTGAGCCCATGTGAAAATGAAATTACACAGTCATCATTTGTGTACTTTTGGGAACTTCACATTAAGCTTTCTACACAAAATTTCAGAAACTACACCATTATGTCACATCGCATAATTATGCACTATTTGCAGTAACATTTTTACCAGAAACCTGTAGAAATAACCTGAACAGCCAGAATGCAAGCAATGTTGCTTATGCTACTCGTGTTTTTAACGCTGCTTTTCTACCACAAATTAGAACATTCGAATGTTGGCATGTCCATTGAAGACAATGGACTGCTGCGGGCTTTTACAGGCCGGTAAAAGCCCGCAGCGCCAACATTCCAATGTTCGCTTTGTTCACAGCAACAGCTGTGAACAAAGCCTCACGGAGCCCGAGGGGATTTAAATCCCCTCGGGCTCCGTCAACATTTTTTTTTTTTAATAGAACATTCTGCCCTGTGTGTGCAGAATGTTCTAATAGCCTTAGAACCCGCCGTAGCGGGCTCTACCGGCTATTAAAGTCCCTCTCCCTTGTTAAATGCCCTCGCCTTCGGCTCGGGCATTTAACGCGGGGAGCGGGCCTTTAATAGCCGGTAGAGCCTGCTACGGCGGGTTCTAAGGCTATAATGAGTCCCCGCATCAAAAATGTACATGAGTGCAAACTTCACTCTGGAATATGGTGCAAGCAGGTGGATTTGCATTTTATGTAATTACAAATAATTTCACTACATTTTCCAAAATTTTGCATAATTATGTGAAAGCAAATTACGTAGTTTTCATACAATTCTATTTGGCTCCAAGCTTTATCCTGTATTTTCGGTTTTAAAAACCATGGGGCATATTTACAAGTCCCTTTGCCGTAGTGTCATTTTTTTTATGCTACGCTAGCGCTAAACAGACCCTCACTGCAATTGTGGCATTGCGCCACTTTATAAACCCTTTCACCACATTACACCTGCACCAGGTAAAATGTATGCAAGAGAAGAGATCCCCTGCAGGATGTTCCAAAAAAATGGCGCAGTGAAATCTACAAGATTTCACTGCGCCATTTTATCATAATTTTTAATGCCTGCCCAAAGCAGGTGTTAAACTGATGCTAGTGCTATATCATATGGGCCTCCTTGAGCTTTGCCGGACTAGCTCCAAAATGTTTGGCGCTAGTCCAGCAAAGCACCACAACTGCACCAAAAATGTTGGCGCAGTTGTGCTAACGAGCCTCATGGTGCACTGTATTGTATATACAACGCTCATGGTGTCATTAGGGGGGCGCAGGGCAGTACAAGGAAACTGGTGCATCAGAGCCAATGCACCAGTTCCCTGTAAATATGCCCCCATATTTGCGGGTAACCCTCTGCTTTTCCTTTCACTCCAAACATTCGGCTGCTTGGTCTTTAAGCCTAGAAGCAGAAGCTTGAAACTCTGCTTTTGTTCTCCAGTTGGTTAAAGAAAATAACATTTGAATTGTTTTTGAAGGATGCCTTATATGACAGAAGAGATAAGCAAGGAATGTGTATACAGCATTGAGGTTGTTTTATGCAACTTGTATATGCTTCACTATTTGATGTTGCAACCTATGCACTGATTGTTTAAACAAGCATTTTGCCCTCTCATCTCCTCTGTAGTACTTCCTATGTGATGTGTGCATTTATGGTCTAAAACGTCTTTCACAACATTACTGGGGGCAAACGGTTTAAGTATGCGTCTGCAAAGGATATACAGTCCGAGGCATCTTTAAATACCAATGAGCACATTTACAAGCCCCTTGGCCACATTAGCATTTTCTTTTACGCTAATGTCGCGTTAGGTAGACATTTCCGATACACCATATTAAGCAAATGTGTACTTTCTATTGCTGGTGCATTCCAGATGACTAGCTCCAAATCCTATCGCCTATTGATTTTTAGTAGAGGTGCGCAAGATTTGCGAAGTTGTTTTTGCCGATTTTGTGATTATTTTTTATTTTTAAAACCTCACCACAATGGGACGTTTGTGACGTTTTTAACAGAAGCAAGTCAAAATGTCTGCAGAACGTTTTGCAAAGGGGACAAGCGTCACAACTTTGTGAAGTTTCAAAGTTCTTAACCATCGTAATTGTTTTTATAACAAATCATTGTTTTCAGGTGTTTCCTTCTCCCCGTCTGCCTCACCGATCTCATGACATCACTGCCGCCCAAACTTTCTTCTCAAAATACACGCTATGACACCACCATCGCCATTCACATCACCTAATAACACAACATGCACAAACACAATAAGGGAAACTATTGAACAGATTTCACACAACAAATCACAAAAAGTGTAATCTGCATACCAAGATCTAGATTTCTGCCAAATTTGGTGGAATTCCATTTAGCAGTTTGGGCTGTAGGCATGTCTAAAGACCCTATGGAAAAAGAATGGGGAAAATGTGTTTTTGGACCCCCCCTTTTTCTCAGCCCCTGCTTAATGGATCATCCAGAAATTTCAAGATAGCAGCTGACCTGAGCAAAGTATACGTTTTGAACATTTTGTGAAGATTTGTCAAGCAACGCGAAAGTTATTGGCAAAAAAAACAAGCATTTGCAATGCAATGGGTCTCGCATTTGCTTGAGTTAGAGGTATTAGTGTTAAAAACACCTAACTGGACTTTTCTCTCCATATAAGTAAAACAGTTGACAGAAGCAAGCCGACTCAAAGCGCCACTGCCACCGTGAGCGCAAGAGTTATTGGCTCCCCGCGTGAATGTCTAGAAAGGCTTGCTGCTGGGATGAAAGGCAAACCAAAACCAGAGGATGGGCCATCACATGCTGTAACAGGAGGAAGCGTGACGTAGTGTGATGGCCACAGAAATGTTCAGTTAGTTAAAACGCCTGGAGAGGGAACTCAGCACACAAAATGCACCAATAAATGTGAAGCATTTAAGACAAGCACAACAAAGAATGAATAGCAAGAGTGGGTTTGGCTAAAAGCCCAATATATATGTGTGTGTGTGTGTGTATATATATATATATATATATATATATATATATATATATATATATTTATATGCTCCCAGACAGCATTTCCTTGAATTTGTTTTCCTTTGGAAAATGCAAAGGTCCAATAATTTCTCAGAATATATGTCTCTATTCTTACCCATGTCATGGTGGTTCGACCTTTAGTGTTGTACTGACATTCAGTTATTAGGTTGTCCCCCTGAAAAGAAAAAAAATAAAGGCTGTTTTTTCAAACGGTGCACATAATGTACATTATTTCAATTTTCAAAGAAATGCATAATTATCTTTACATTCTGAACTATGCCAAATATTAGGGTCATGCGACAAGACTCGTTAAGGGCTGGGTTTTGTGGGAAAGATAGAATAGCTTCTAATACATCCTCTGGAGCAGGTCATTCAGAGAGATAACGTGTATTTGTAAGGTACCTGTTTATTCCGGAGGCCCTCTTTTGCTCTCAATAACAGATGCTTATTGGTATCCAACTCATTGGTACTCATTTGATCAACATTGGGAGGATGAACTTGTGAGTGGACCCATCAGGATTGGAACGTGTGAGAATGAGTTTAAAGAAAACATTCAAAGAGCAAAAAGCCACTGGACCCAGAATAAGACACGAAATGAGATAGCAAATTTTAATTTCATTCCTCAAACACACGTTGATTGATTTGGTCACTGCAGTGTGGGCCACTGTTAATTAAACCTCACCTCCTTTTGCTCGAGGAATTAATAGCTATTGAATTCTTATATCTGTATTTTAGATATGGGCCTCAGACAGTGAGAGAGTGTATAACGGAGGAAATTGGCAGTTAATAGCCATTTTCATCAAAGGGTGTTTCGATAAAAAACTACCTGAACCTGTCCTTTCTGTTTCAGGCAAGCAACAGTATTTAATGCCTACATTCCGCGCATTTTCGTTGTCTCAATAACTATTACCATTTCTTTGAGGGTGATAACTAATGCTAATGTACGTTCATAGGTTTGGTAACATTATGGGCTGCATGGTGCAAATGTATGATGTATTTGTTCCATGAATGTATAGTTGTAGGGTGTATATGCGCGCAGTTTTCTACTGGAAGGTCGCCGGTTGGCATCTCTCTAGGAGATAGCTGGTAAGACCATGAATCATATGTCATATAAGGAGAAGGACGTTGAGGGGCGTAAGGGCATTTATTGTCCTTCTGTATGCAGGGAGTCTACCTCCACGAGGCAGGAATGCAGACATTCACGATACACATGGTTGATGAAAGGGCGTGCACCAAGGCACAAGAAAGAGGTCAAGCTGATGTAGGTGAATACAATAAAATCTACGACCCATAACCAGGATAAAACTACACTGTGGTTGTGATCACGTTTCAGAGTTATAGTTCTGTGGTTGAAAATGTTATATTAGCTCCATTACCTTTCATCTATAGTAATATTCCCTTTTCTTCAATCTCATTTCTTTATGATTTGAGAGGCCCTTTAAACCTGAACCTTTAAACTTTTTATGGTAGTCACTCTTTAGGTTCCATGGTCGTGCTTGATATGTTCTAATAGAGACACACAGAGCAGCAGCAAGCACCAGGAAATAGATTACTTGCCTCAGACAAACATTCTGTAATGTATTAGATACTCACCACTGATCTTCACTCCACAGAGTTCTCCTTCTTCATCACATACCTTTCACTATGTTGATTAATGTACAGCATTATGAAAGGCATTGCTGCTTGACCTTCAAAATATTTGCCCATATACTGACTTAGGTACATTAAAAATGTACTTCTCACCTAGTAAACCTTGTTCACTAAATCCAAGCAGCGCCAACAAAGAAGGAAGGCAAGGGCTGCACAAGAGTGTGGGATGGAGAAATGGAATATCTAAATGGCGAACATGAGAGCCTCAAAGCAGTAGCCATTTGTCTTGTCCCGATTTCTGGCTATAGTCCTTAATAGAAGAGGCTATCCCATAGAAGTGTCTAATATTCAACCAAAATAACCAGCAAGCAACCATATGCAAAGCATACAAGTGGCAACACTTAGGATTAACAGACCCATCAGATTCGCAGTACCTTGAAATTTTCAGCAGATCCATAGACTGAACCACGGTGGTGAAAATACCAAATCATATGCACAGGGTTGAAGTACATCACCGAAGCAATATGAAATCAAGACGAAGAGAGGCACAAATGTTTGTAACATTTATAGCCAAATGCCACAAAATGCAGGAGGAAACACAATGTATATAAGGATAATATTAACTCAACCAGTAGTAAAATTCTGCAAAGGAGATAATGTTGACGATGATTCATACTTATACAGCTCACTGCTATCCCTTCTACCTCTGGGAGTGTCCTCGTACTAGTTTGAGACTTACACTGAGCAAAACAGAAAGGTTTTCAGCTGTTTTCAATGGTACAATAGCAGGCACACGGCCATAGTAGTTTGATTCCAGAATCTAGTAGGACGAAAAGAGAAGGACCCCCCCAATAAACAATTTGCACATTTTGGAGGCAAGAAACAGATTAGCACTTTCAGAGAGCAGGAATCGTTTGGGCCATAAGGTAACAGCCAATTGTATAGCTAGATATGGGATTATTCACAAAGGAAAATCATTAAGAATGAATGTACAAAGAATGAGCTTTAAAAAAAGTTGAAAAGACATTATCAAATGGTTTTCTTAAACTTATAGGGTCGAAATTGAAAACTGTTATATTGACATACAGTGGCTGCCTATTCATTAAGGCAAGCTGGATTTCTCCCAAGGTTCTTGAGATTTATGACATAAGGAAGGGGGCAGTTCGGTTTAATATCTGGTTCTGCTGGATCAGTGGACTAATGAAGCCAACTTGAAAAAATTGAGGATGGTAGAAAAATCCACTCTTAAAAAAATAGAAGGAAATAAGTTTTAAATGATTTAAAAAGTGCATGTGTATAGTTAGAATCCCTTAAAGCTCTGTCAGAAATTAGAATTCTATCACTTTATAAACAAAAATATGAATTATCCTTTAAAAATGTCAAGCTTAGGGAAATATGTAATGTAATAAGTATTCCTACAGGCAGTATAATCCGCTCCTCTGCTAGATGCTGGAACTCCTGGAAGTTGAAATCAAACTCGCTGTCAAAGGCAAGCATCTTTTGTTCTTCTCCATTTCGAAAATGGCGCGTCATGATTGCTTCCCCGGCAAGGTGTGCATGCAGCAAAACAGCAAACACACGGATCCCACTTGGCTTCTCGCTACCCAGGGCCTGTTTGGAAAAAGAAAATATTTAGCAATAAATCACGCAGGTCCAAAGCAAAAGTTCAAGGTAAGTTGGAGCATCTCTCACCAAGAAATATGTCCTTATAGTACATAGTGGGACCTTCAACAGTCAGATACTACTCTGCACTTTAGTTTCTATAGGAGCCTATTGCTCGTATTAGAGGTGTTCTCCTGAGACACAGTACTGACTGACTAATACGGTAATAGCTGTGACCCACACTTATCACCCACTACCTACCTCCTTGATAACAATGCCTCTGTTGTACATTTTAGGTTTGGTTAATGTTTTCGGGCATCTGACTATGTCAAATATGCCCAAAAAGAGTCATATGGGATTCACTGTTTGACTTCATAATTCAGTAAATAAGAGGTAATTTAATTTTCAAACCTCAAGCTTTACTTGTGAAGATAGAAAACCTGCAACGTTGGTCTATTTTGCACCAATTTTGGGGTTGATGATGGGAAGAAAGAATTAAACTGCAGAGTACTGCACAATCAAGCAACACCGAGAAACACATAGGATTGTGGGTATTCGCAAACAATTTCCAGATACTTGTACCAGGCTTATAACACATATTAAATTACTCCTGTGAAAGATAAGAGCAGGGGTCATTTCTGGGTGCAGGAATGGAAGTGATCACTCCCATGATGTACATACACACTTTTTGCCCATATGCACTCCTGAAGATTTCACGAATGCTCAAGGTAATCTTTATGGACACCTGCTGCAAGAAATGTGGTTGTTAGTTGGCTAGGGTGTGAGCCTCAATCAAGCAGCAACCACTGTCCTTGTCAGAGTACAGCACAAGCAACCCCCCAAAAAGGCTGGGCCCAACTCCCTGGTAGCTTGCCATAAAGCAGTCATGCTTAACTTAGAGGCAAAATGTAAAGTAGCTGTGCAACACTTCAAACACTAAAACAGTGAAAACGCCACACAAAAAGGTTCCTCCCCACCAGGTTAGCAAAATATAGCTAAAGTTAATAAATAATACAAGACGAAATCAATACAAATCCAATCCGTAGAACCGGAAATATGAATTTTAAAGGAATAAAGTGTAAAATAGTGCCTAAAAGCATAAAACACCAACTGCAGCGATCTGATTGTGCTGGACCAGGTCAATACCAAAAGTGCAAGCTGACCGTGAAGGAGAGCAGGCCGGATACAGTTCCAGTTTACATCCACTAAAGGATTACCTTCTCAAATTTTGTGCCAAGGGTACCATTCACATTGGACAGGGCCAAAAGAAGCAAGGAGAGCATTGCGGAGGCTGTCACATGTTACAAAGAGTAGGCTGGATGATGGGTGAGTTGGAGCTTCGTATTGGCAGACACGAGCTGGCAGGGGAGCCTCTTATGTCCCTGAGGCTCAGATCAGTAGGCCAGTAGACCAGCCCTTTAGATCACTCTGGGGTCCTGGGCTCAAGATGAATTTTCAGATCCAGTTCTTCTTTCCTAGGCAAGAAGGTAGCAGGTCAGCATAGGAGCCTGGCCATGCTCCGTGGCTAAAAACGACATTCGGCTGAGGGTGACGCGATCAGCTGCGAGGCTCTTGCTGTGTGCGCCATGGACGCCACGTCAGCCACGTCAGCCACGGCACCAGCTCAGCTCGGGAAGAAGATCTGAGGCAGGAGCGGTACGGCACTCACCGCATGTTTTGAATTTGAAAAGTCGTGTCAATATTGGCGTGCATTGGCAGAGTCGACTAGAGGCAGGAGGCAGTCTGTCAAGCATAGAGGATTCGTTTGGAGGTGCATGAAGGTATACAGGGTGGGAGAGTGAAAAGGTGCTCATTCACAGAAGCCCCTGCGCTCTCATGGCCCATGAGAGGAGCACCATTTTCTGTCACTTTCTTGTCTGATGTGCAGTGCGGATAGAGACACCGCCCCCCACCCTATAAACACCAAATACCAGGAGCACTAGAAGACATGAGCAATTAAGCAATTAAGCAATTAAGCAAGAAATTAAAATAAAATAATCTAGGCATTTTTTAAAGACTACCAAATGTTAGCTGTATATTAAAAGTGTTACAAGGGGCATGCGGAGATATAAATAATCAAGTAAAAAAAAAGGTTACAAAGTGAAAAAAAAAGAAGACAAAAGCACGCCCAAATACTGCAAGATACGGCAAGACAGGAGGACGAAAGAGGTTTATCTAGGAGTATTCCAAGCACTGTAAGGAGATATAGACAGATCCCCCTCCCGCTGCGCTATATCAAGCTATATCTATTGCCCAGTAGTAGATATTTAAGAATAGGGGAGCCATCTCCTTCCATAAGTGATGCTCTCCTCAAGATCTTCAGATTAAGGTCCGGTCCTCAATAAAGACTCTCAGATCAGCGCGAAGCATAAAAAATAGGCATCCCCTACCTTCGGATACAATGACAAAGGTATCAAGTACAAATATTAGTGGTCTTCAGCAGACTGTGATTAATGAATCCAGGTCACGATTAACTACACTTCCTGGTTCGAAAGATTCAGGCTTCCCTCCCCCCAGGGAGAGTCTATTAAAGTCTTTCAAAGGAAAGAGATCCGGACGGGGCACAGGACAAAGTGCAAGAGTTGCAAGACAACTTAAATACTGCTTATAACCAGCAGAAGACAACATCTAGCCTGCTAATTCACAGCGAAGAGTTTCATGATAGTGTAGGAGCTCCTAAGCAACTCTATTTGTTATTTGGTGGGGCAAATAGCATGGCAAGGGAGGCCCCATTGGGATCTCAGCTGTCAGTCATATTGTTGTTTTGCCACAAGACACTTATTCCCCCCTGTACAGCCCGGTTCAGATTTTGTAGGACCCACCAGCCTTCCCATGAGATCAGCTTTTAGCTCTGAGTGAGACGCGGAAAACAGGGCCTGCCACGAGAGACAACAAGTAGATGCACAACCGTATGCAGAACATCCCGGGCGACTTGAAGGAGAAGACACTATTCATTCGCAGTCCTTGCTCCATCAAATATTAAATGAGTTAAAGTTGTTAAAGATTTCACAGACAGAAGCGAATCAAAGAACAGAAACACAATTAAATTTGATAAATGGCAATATTCAGCAGCTTAACACTCGAATGAGGGAGGTCGAACAACGTGTCTCAGATTTGGAAGATGGACGAGTTTACCTTCCCCCTCAACCTCTAAATGTCAAGACGATCTGCTGCAGTTGCAGATTAAGTTAAAATGGAAGATGCAGAGAATTATTCACTCAGATCAAATTTAAGATTTATAGGGATTCTTGAAGGTCGCGAGAATTGCCAGAATATTACCCAATTGATTACAGACCTTGTTAAACAACATGTACTTCCAAAACTGATAGATAGACATCAGGATCTTTCTATTATGTGGACTCATCAAGTACCAGCGGTGCTAAGACCTAATGCTAAATACCCTCACACAATACTGGTGAGCTTTGGCATTTTTCGGATTAAAGAACGTATCTTGCAGCAGGCAATTAAGAGTAGAATACATCAGATTCCGGGCGACTATACTTTCAGAATTTTTTCAGACATGTCGGCTGCCACTGCGCGCAGGCGGAGGGAACTAAAGGAAATGATTCCAGCATTTCAAAAGGCGGGAGCTCCAACCGGGCTCGTACAGCAATCAAAGCTAAAAGTCCTTTTCAAGGGCCGCTTAAATATAGTTCATGCAGTCAATGCGGCCAGAACCTTGTTGCATGATATAAGTAATGGGGTAGGACTGGGTTGAGGAGGCTAGTATTTATTGGGTAGAGCTTTCCTAATGGCAGGAAAAAGACACACAGCACATCTAATTACTGAATGTTGTTCACCCTCTAGTGCTACTGACAACTAGGTGCCATGACAGGGCATCCATGTGGGGATATAAGAGGTGGGGAGGGAAGGAGAGTGTGGGATCGGTATGGGGTGAGTTCAGGGGAGGGCGACGCTCTAACAAGGACAGAGTGTTCAGGGAGGAGGGGGTGGGCAGTTTGGGGTATGGGGAAGGAAAGGGAACAAGGTCCCTTAAGTTGAGAAAATTAAGTTTTTTTTCAAAAGATAGGATACATTGGCTTTGATTGGAGAAGGATGGATAACAAATTATTCAATAAGAATGGTTAAGCACAAAGTTATTACCTGCAGTGCGAATGGTATTTTAAATAGTAGGAAATACAAGGCAACGTTAAGATGGTTATGTTCATTCAATCCTGATGTTCTTTACTTTCAAGAAACTCATCTGAAAAGTAATAACCTCAAAATATATATTCCAAAACAGTTCTCGTCAGCTTGGTTTGCGTCATCTGGGTTGGCAGTTAGAGAGCAATATTTCTTAGAAGCAGACTAGATTGGGTAGTAAAAGACATTATTAGAGACCCTAAGGGGAGATGGATCTGGCTCAAAGTCATACAAACAGAAGTTAATTTGGTCAATTACAGTGGTCCAGTTGTGGATGAAATAGAGCCATTCATTCAACTTTATAATATATCAATGAGTGTTACGGGCCCCTTTATTATGGGAGGTGATTTTAATTATATTCAAGATGTAACATTAGATACCTCCAACCAGGCGAAAAAGCAACTGAAGCCTAAGACCAAAAGGCTTTTGAATGTAATGAAAAACGATTTCCAGATAACTGACCCTTGGCACGAAGGACACCATGTTGCCACTCAATATACCTGCTACTCACATCTTTATAAAACCACCTCCCGGATAGATTACTTTTTAGTATCTCACTTGCTGAAGAAGCTGTATTCAGATATTTGGGTAAATGCTTTTTCTAATCATTTCGTGGTCATGGTGACAGTAGAATTGGACTTGCCTAACAAAGAGAGACCCAGATGGCAGTACGACAGATCTTTGTTAGCTAATCAGCAGCGGGTCTCAGATATGAGACAATTCATACAGGAATTCTTCCAGTTTAATCGAAATTCAGCCTCCTTGTTTAATGTATGGGAGGCATTCAAAGCAACATCTAAGGGCAAAATCATTTCTATTAAAGTAGCGCAGACACGTAAAGAAAATTGCAAATAAAAAAACTACAGAAGGCAATAGACAGGGTGTCAGAGGAATGCATTATATCACGGGGGCACGTACTGTCAAGGCGTAATCTTAACCAAAAGCGAGTCCATCTTAAACAATTTTTCATCCTGGAAGAAGTTGTTAGCTCACAAGCTTATCAGCAGCAGGTTTATGAAGAAAGTCAATTGGTAGGTAAGCATTTAGCTTGGGCCACTTGTATAAAACACGAAAAACAGCGAATACATCAAATCCAGGAACCCGAGACTAGTACAATTTTTAAGGATGACAAGGATATAGCTTGAGTGTTTCTGTCACATTATTCTAGAATCTACGAGATGGACTATAAAGTCTCATTTTCACAGCTAACTCAGTATTATAGTCCTATTATGCTACCTAAAATGTCGTTAAAACTCAGAACAAATTAGTACAGAAAATCATGCCACTGGAAATCAAGGGAGATACTCAGAGAATACCCAGTGCAAAGGCTTGTGGTGGCAATGGCTTTCCAATAGAATTTTATAAAACTTTTTGCGAAGAGCTTACACCATTCTTGACAGAATTATGCAACACAATACTAGAGGGAATAGAAATACCCTTAATGTTCAAAGAAGCAATAATAGTCAGCTTTTTGAAAAAAAGATAAAAATCCATTGAATCCCGATGCATATCATCCGATTAGTCTGCTAAATGCCGATTTTAAAATTTTAACAAAGGTTTGGGCTACTAGGATCGCACCAATTGCACAGCAATTAGTACATAAAGATCAGTACGGTTTTGTCGCCAGTAGGTCGATGACAATGAATAAAAATTGTTTGCTACGGGCAATAGATTACTTTATAGTCAACATAACTCCTGCAGTAATAATAATGTTAGACGCAGAGAAGGCTTTTGACCTAGTTAATTGGGAAGCCTTGGTATACAGCCTAACTCAATTTAGTTTCCCTTTGCAATTTACTACAATGTTAAGGCAGATGTATCAGGGTGTTCAGGCTAGAATCATAATCAATTCAAAAATTAGAGGAACAATTCAGATTGATAGAGGTACTAGACAGGGATGTCTCCTTCCTCCTATACTTTCCACTTTTTTATTGAGTCTCTAGCACAGATAATAGGCAGTTTGAAATAAATTATTGCACCACTACCGGAGATGCCAAAAGTTAAACTTTTTGCTGACAACATCATCCTATATTTAAAACCAGGGATTGAGAATATACAAAAAGCTTTCAATAAGATTGATGAGTTCACACAAATAGGGGGATACAAGATTAATGAAAACAAAACGGAAGTTCTCCTATTTAATGCTGGAATGGAGAATCTTCCCTATATTCTGCAACAGAAAACTAATTTATCTGAACCTGTTAGGTATTTAGGAATTTATGTTACGAAGAATTATAGATCCTTGTTCAATCTTAATTATGTTAGGACAGTGGTTCCCAACCTGTGGTCCATGGACCCCTGGGGGCCCGTGAAACCTCCTCAGGGGGTCCGTGACTGCTTAGAAATTTGAATAATATTAACAGATTAGGTCCCCAGCTCTAGGTAATGACTCAGTGGGGGGGTCCCCGGATTCCAATAATGATTCAGTGGGGGTCACTGGGTTCCAGTAATGATAAAGCGGGGGCCACAGAAGTCAAAAGGTTGGGAACCACTGTGTTAGGATGCTTGCAAAAGTACAAGCGCTTCTCGATAGATGGGTAGTTTTGCCATTGACTCTGATAGGGAGGTTCTCAATTCTCCCACTTTTTCCTTTTCTATTTAATAATGTTCAGATAAGAATAAACACCTCCAACTTTCATGAACTAGATACCATGATATGAGGTTTTATATGGAGAAACAAACACTGAGGAAATTCGATTTTTAATACGATCGTATCGACCCGCCATTTTGCGGCCCGCCGCCATTTTATGTTGCCTTCACTCAGGCAGCACAGCGAACGAAGTCCATTCTGCCTTTTCTGCTTATTCTGCAACATGGTGTTCAAAACAGCCTTCTGCCTCTATCTTTACAAGGCTGGTATTAAGGTCTGACCGAGTACACTAATCCCTGTCTGGTTTTCTAATCCTTGTTTCAACTATCTGTAGGCTCACACTATTCTCCGCCGATCTTATCTTATCGTCTGGCCTTCGCTGTCCTTTGCTAGTATTCTCTCATTTCACAACTGTCCTCCAAACGCACACAAACTTATCACACCACATGCAACTTCGTTGTGGATCGGTTAATGAATTAGTTCAAGGGAGGGGTGACAAACACAGCTGGAGGGGAGGCAACCTTAAGTCACTTGATACTTTGTTTTCCAATTCCTTCTATTGGTGCTGTCTTGTTTTCCGACATTTCTATTGGCTCTGTTCTATCTTTACATTATTCTTACTAGCTCCTTTCTATGTGTTCTGGGAGTGTATGTAGTTAATAAATGGCTTTTATACGGTATATAAGATTGTGCGCCACAAAGTAAAGTGGCAGTCTCCTGAGAACATACCTTGTGTACTTCTTGGACAACTGTACTAGCTGCAGCTAATAAAATCTGATCTTTTACGCCTGACAGAGTGTCCCGTGTCTCTGTTAGTTGAGGCAGGTGAATCCAAGGAGATTTCAGGCGTACCCTGCGCCGCCAGGCCCATAAGGTTCTGGTTCTTCAACTGGCGCCCAACGTGGGGCGGCTTCAGCGGTACCGGTTCTGCCTGAAGGTCGTGAGGAACCCCGCAAGAAAATTCTGGAGGAATCGCGAGCCACGTCAAGCGACCCCTGTATGTCGAAGTGGTCCGAAGGTCTTTTTCAGCGCGGTTACTCCTTCCTGACGGCTACTGACGACTGCTGCCCTGACTGCCGCCCTGCCTTGGCCCTTTCTTTGATGATGTATGGTAAAGCGAGACGATATACGGGCCTCTGTTGGTGTAAGAAGACATCCTTAGTTAAGTATTTGGTGGGTCGCGCCCACAAATTTTGGTCTTTGTTTTGTCCTTAGGTCCTTAGATTTGGCCATTGCAGTGGCCAAAGCCGAGGGGTAAGTGCATTTGTGCTGTGTAAACTGAAAGTTTTACCCCCTTGATGTTTGTGAACAGCCAGTAAAAATCGTGAGATGTCTGGTCTGACTAAGTTTGGAAAACTTTGTTGCTTTGGTTGTAATAGGGACTCCCAGCTTGAGGACTCCTGTCCGATTCCTTCGGTTGGAACTCCCACATATGAGCTCTATTCTAAACATGGTGTTGGTCCTATTGCCTTTAATAAGACATGGACCCGATATACAAAGAAAGATGGTGTTTTAAAATGGCCAGAAAATGGTAGTTTCGAAACTGATGTGCTAGATAATTTAGAAGCAACGTTATTTAAAAGAAAAGCCCGGCCGGCAATGTTTGACTCTTTTCGCCTTTGGCGTAAGGAAGCCAAACAGAGAGAAATTAAACAAGCGAAACGAGATAGGAAAACACAGGGAATGACGATTATACAGGCTGCTCAGCAATTCAAAGATGATGAAATAGATAATGCAATGGAAATTTCAGACAGACAGCATCGAATGGCAATAGATAAATGCTATCCGACGTTGCCTATCTCTTCCCTTGATAAGAGAAAAGATTTTAAGGAAGATTCCTTAATGTCCCACTTATTGAAATTGCCTCCGCCCTATGTACAAGGTGCTAATGCACCCCCGATGTTACAGCCTGTTCAGCCGCCAGTTGTGCTTCCGCCTGCTCCAGCTTTTCCACATTTGCCTCCTCAAGTATTGCCTATGCCAGCTTTGCCTTTAACTCCTTTGCCTTCTGCTCCTTTGGCAATTCCTAATGCTCCTTTAGTTAATTCACCTAATACCTTGTCCCCTATCCTTATGTCAAATTCTCCATCTATGCGTAAGCGATTTACCGATACTGTCTCTGGTCTCTTATCACCTTTCTTTGAAGCTTTAAACGTGTCTCCAGCTTTTTCTCAAAGACAGTCTCGTAGTCAATTCCCAGACTCCGAAGAGCGAGAAAAATTGGACTCACTTGCTTGTAGATGGATCAAGAAGGGTCCCCAATATAGTACGTCTGATATTATGTCCACCTTTCTGCAATGGAATGCACCTACGCAGAGATATGTTTTTAAAGTTATGTGCGATACTTTCGCTAAAGAATGGGAGGATATGAATTTGGGTTCGGTCCCACAGGATCTGTTAGATGTTCAGGCTGACTTTGACAAAGGACTTATTGTGGGTCCTAAGGTTGAAAACGCTGTCAGAACACTTATTTCTTTCAGATCCCTATTGTTCTCACAGACTTTTCCTGATTCTGATCCTTCAGTTAGGACAGCACTGAAAAACTATCCCATGAGAGAGGTTTCTCCAATATGGAAGGAAGAAGTTGCAGCAGCAGGTGCTAATCCAGCTATTCCTGCGCATTTTCAGCGCATATGGATACATGTCCCCTGGAAAAGGTCTGAAGTTTTAGCACTTAAACAGTCACTACCAGATCCACGCAAAAATCCTGCTGGTTACTATAAAGAGTTGTCGCAAACAGTTGATGCATGTACTATGAATCTAGCAGATATTGACATGTTGATGGGAAATGTAGTTCCACAGACAATATGGGCTAAAATTCGTAGAGAGGATCACGCTCAAGAATTAGGCGGCGATTGGAACGCTATTATTGCCGCAGATAGAGGTCAAGTAGGTGGTGCAAAGCCCGACGCTTTGATCTCAGAACTCCCTGGTAGGATTATTACATTAATGAAAACAATGATGCCTGCTTTGAGAGTTAATTGGGATAAGCTAGCAGTATGTAAACAAAAGAAAGATGAAAGTGTTTCCGATTTCTTTACCCGATTCGAGGAGACATTCATTGATCACAGTGGTCAAGATATGGCTACAGAAGGGGGACAGCGATTATTTGTGGATAAGTTCGTATATAACTTGCTTCCTGAACTATCACACAAGCTAAAAGACTCCGAGAGTTCATGGGCAGTTTCTTCTTCCGCCCAGATATTGGCTACTGCACAATATTATGAAAATAGAGACAAAGAAGAAAGGGAAAAACAAGAGAAAAAGACGAAAGAATTAAAAACTAAAGTTCTCTTGCAACAGGCTTATCCTCCTCGTTATGTTCAGCCTCAGTTTCAACAGCCTCCGCAGTTTCAGAGGTTGTATCAAAAGCCTGAACCATTCATTCCAAGACCTTTGCTAGGTCCCAATCAATGTGCTTATTGTAGGGAGGAAGGTCATTTTAAGAACAGTTGTCCGGCATTGTTGCAGCGTAATGGAGCAACATCTGCTTCACGAGGTCGTGGTGGTCTTCAGTCAGCAAATAGAGGTAGAGGTCGAGGTGTGTTAACCCAAGAGCAGCGTTCTTTTGTTCCTCCAAATTCCGGAAATTACTTTGACCAGCAAAATGTTAGGTCTACACAGTATTACAGTGAGGATCAGTATATTGAAGGAGGGAATGAAAGTCTTCATTTTGAATAGGACAGCCATGGACAAAGTAAGGGGGTTACGTCAATTCCAGTGGATCAGAATGGACCTTATGTTAATGTCACTACAATGGGTGTTTCAGAGCCATTTCTTTTAGATACTGGTGCCTTGAGAAGCTCTATCATTCATTCTAAACTCCCTGGCGCACCTTTGTCTGGCTTAACGAATGTATCTGTAGGATTTTCTGGCGCCCCTGTTCGCAATCCAGTTTCTTGCCCTTTGCCTGTTTCAATAGGCCCTTATGATTTAGAAGCTCCGCTTCTTCTGACGAATGGTTGTGGTGAAAATCTGTTGGGTTTAGATCTATTAAAAAGAATGCATGCTACGATATATTGTTCACCTTCTGGTGTATACCTCACTCTAGGACAGAAAATGACTAGTCCAATGTACTTATCAAAAGATCAATTCCCACCTGAATTGCTTTCTCTTCCCGAAACGCTTTGGGCTACGGGTCCGAATGACGTTGGTTGTCTTGAGATCCCACCTTATGTTGTTACTCTTAAGCCCAATGCTGAAATGCCACGTATTCCGCAATACAGAATCTCTACTGAAGGTGAGAAAGCACTTCTGGAAATTGTCCATGATTTGATTCAGAAGGGTGTGGTTGAGGAAACGAGAGGAAATACATGTAACAGTCCTGTTCTTCCGGTTCTTAAACGCACTGATCCTTCTCAGCCTCCTGTTTATCGTTTTGTAATTGATCTTCGGGAGGTAAACAAGATTGTCGTACCGCAGTTTCCTGTAGTCCCAGATATCACTGCTCTGTTGACGATGATACCTTCTACAGCGACTTGGTTTTCAGTTATTGATCTAAAGAATGCTTTCTTTAGTATTCCCATCGCCGAAGAGAGTAGAGATATTTTTGGTTTTTCCCTCGGAGGCCGAAGCTTCCGGTTTAAACGCACACCTCAAGGTTATTGTGAAAGTCCCTCTATTTACAGTCAAGCTCTAAAATGTCATCTTTATGCCTTTTCCTTACCGTCCGGTGCCGCTCTCATTCAGTACATGGATGACTTATTAGTTGCCGCTGATTCAGAGGAGATTTGCAAAAACGTGACCGTTGCACTGTTGCGTCATTTGTTTGATCTAAATCACAAGGTTTCTCCTTCTAAATTACAATATGTCTGTCGCGAGGTGACTTATTTGGGTCATCTCTTGTCAAAGGAGGGACGACGATTGACCCCCGAACGAATTCAGGCAATTGCACAAATGTCAGTGCCATCCACACAAAGAGAGGTACGTGCCTTTTTGGGCATTACTTCTTATTGTAGACAGTGGATTCCGAGTTTCTCTTTATTGGCTAAACCGCTGTTGGCGCTAACTTTAAAAGATACGCCTCAGTCTCTTCCGTGGACTGACGAATGTCAGAAGAGTTTTACTGATTTGCGTATTGCTTTGTGTTCTGCTCCTGTATTGGGTACTCCTGATTACAGTAAGCCCTTTACGCTCTATGTCCACGAAAGAGAGGGTTGTGCATTGTCAGTCTTAACGCAGCGTTTTGGAGATCAACAGCGACCATGCGCATATTTCTCAGCTACGTTAGATCCAGTAGCTAAAGCATTGCCTAGTTGTCTTAAGGCGACAGCGGCAGCAGCAATTTCTATTCGACAGACTGCTGGAGTAGTGCTAGATAATACTCTCATTGTTATGGTGCCACATGCAGTGGATACTTTGCTAAATAGGACAAAAACGCAGCATCTTACGAGTGCTCGGTTGTCCGGATATGAGCTGACGCTTTTGGCTAGTCACATACACATCAAACGATGTAATACCCTGAATCCAGCTACTTTGTTGCCTCTTCCAGAAGAGAGAGATGTCTCTGAACAGCATGATTGTTTTCTCCGTACTGAAGAAGAGACTAAGGGTAGAATTGACCTAAAAGACACGCCATTAGTGAATCCAGATGGAACACTATGGGTAGATGGTTCTTGTTTCAAGCTCCCGAATGGAGATACAGTTTCAGCCTACTCTATTACTACTTTGCATACGATTGTGGAGACAGCACGCATTAGACATAATTCAGCTCAGGCAGCTGAATTGATAGCCTTAACTAGAGCGTGTGTGTTATCCAAAGGAAAAAGAGTAAACGTGTACACTGATAGCCAATACGCTTTTGGTGTAGCGTTTAACTTTGGGCGTTTATGGAAGGAAAGAGGATTCTTTACTTCCCATGGTACTAAGATACAACATGGTCAATTAGTGACTGAACTTCTTGAGTCACTTACAATGCCTACTCAGATAGCGATCGTGAAGTGTAGTGCACACAAAAAGATTGTGGACGATGTTGGTCGAGGAAATGCATTTGCAGATGAGGTAGCGAAAAAGACAGCCAGAGACAACACAAGTCGAATGTATGTTGCAGGTCCCGCAAACTGCGTAAGAGAAAAGGGAATGTGTGAAGATACAGTAGAGAGTGTGAAATCAATTCAAGGAGAGGCTACGGAGAATGAGTTGAGAAAGTGGAAGGAAAGTACAGGAATGTTAGATGGGATGGGATGTTGGGTTGAATGATCAGAACATCAACGTTGGCTGTTACCAGATGCTTATGTACTACCTGTAGTTACTATGGCACATGGTCCAGCTCACCTAAGTGCAAAAGGAATATGTAAACTTCTGGCTCCAGTGTGGCAAAATGAGGGGATCCCAAAGTGTGCAAATAATGTAGTAAAACATTGTATTGTTTGCTTGATGTACAATCCGGGAAAGGGAACCCCAACTCCAGCAGGTCATTTTGCTCCTCCAACATATCCATTTGAGGTGTTGCAGATCGATTATATTCACATGGAACGATGCAACAACCTCAAATATGTTCTGGTGGTAGTATGTGCTTTTTCTAGATGGGTAGAAGCCTACCCTCTGAAGGACAATACTGCTTTATCAACTGCCAAAATACTTTTGAAAGAATTCTTCCCTAGGTTTGGTTTGCCGCGCATTGTCTGGAGTGACAATGGGAGCGAATTTGTGGGTCAAGTCATGCAAAAAGTTTGTGCAGGTCTTGGCATAAAACAGAAGTTCCACGCGGCGAATCACCCACAGTCGGCTGGTTTAGTAGAATGCTACAATGGAACCTTGAAGCTTAAAATTGCTAAGGTGCAAGCTAGCACAGGACTTAATTGGCCTGATGCTTTACCATTGGCTCTTCTGTCCACCAGAACAGCAGTACACTCTCGTTTGGGGCTTAGCCCTTACGAAGTGATATTTGGTCGCCCAGCTAATGTATGGGGAGTTCCTCGCCCTAAGAAATACTCAGACTTGCCATACCCGATGTTGATTGACTACTTGCATGACCTTACAACTAAATTGCGTGTTCTTCATCAACAGGTTCAGAGTGCTCTACCAGAGGCTTCCACAGACCCAGGTCATTCCATCCGACCAGGTGACTGGGTCTGCACGAAAAATTTCCAACGACAGAGAAATTTGGAGCCCAGATGGAGAGAGCCACGCCTGGTTCTTTTGACCACAAGAACAGCAGTTAAAGTCGAAGGAAAGAAAAACTGGGTGCATGCCGTGCACTGCAAGAAAGTGCCTTTGCCCTTGCCTTTCGATCAGTGGGTCCGTAGAGGCATCAGTGACTCTGAAAGTGAGAAAGTTCCGCAATTTGTACCATTCAGTGATGCGCGTCTAATTGGAACACTTTCTGAGAAAGAGGACGACGACATCCTTCAAGAAGCAATACCATTGCATCGTCGCTTGAACACGACAAATCCAGGAACATTGTTTCAAAACCAGACTGCCTCTGGACAGGAACGCTATAATTTGAGACCAAGACCAAAGAACTTGTAAATTTCTCTCCTATGTAGTACTCTATCCCGGTTGCAGGGTCACGGTAGGAGTCTTAGTTACGACCTGAGTAAGTGGCAATAGGCCTGCAGGACCTCACAGTGTCATAGGACGGTAGATAATCGTGACTACAGTGATTGAGGAAGATTGCCGTGAGCATCCACTTAGAAAGATGGAGGCTACATTAGATAAAAGAGAAAGTAAAAATGTAAAGAATAATTGTAAAGAAATATATAGTCGTTGTAGTATTGCTCTATGCGTCATTATATTGTCGTGTATTCTTTTGGCATCTGTAAACTGGATCATTATTACTCTGCAGCAAAAAGTTGTCTCTTCTCCTACCTCTACATCTTCTTCTACTATCTCTCCGCACCTATTTCACACTCTTCCCCAGCATGAACTCATCAGAAGAACTGAATACTTTAACAATTCCTTCGTCCAGTTGTTACATCAACATCAGTTAGTGATCAATACAACTGACTGTTGGGTGTGTGGACTCATACCACATACGGTAGAAAAAGGAATGCCATATTTAGTTCTTCCATTCTCCTATGAAGGTTCCGCTTGGGCTTATTTTGTCATTTTCAATAATGCATATCAAAGTAAAATTAAACAACCTGTCAGTTCACATAGTGTTGGTTCAGATTTCAGTCATAGTTTATTGATAAAGGGAATGGTAGCTATGGCTAAAATCATGGAAAAAAAATGAAGCTTCCATAGATGAAAGAAAAGCATATACCAATTGGAACATAACTAATTACATTTCCAGCCTCAATGATAAGGTTGAGCAAGGAAAATCTCCTCCGATACGGGTCATACCCCAACAAGGAAATTTCTGTCTGCAAATAAATGGTAGAACTCCAAACACCGGACAAAGAGAAAGTTTATGTTCCCATACATATGTTTATTCAGCCCTGAATTCACTGCCGTTAGTACCATCTCAAGGTACATACTTCGTTTGCCACGATAGGGCTTATACATGGTTGCCAGCTGATTTCTCTGGTACTTGTTATATAGCCTTTCTTCTTCCCCCTACATACACCGCTCCTGCGAACCATCATAAAAATAGATATGGCAGAGGGATTGTGGATTCGAAAGACACAGCAGGACAAGAGGGAGGAGATTTCCTCAAAGGATTTCTTCCCTTCTGGGGTCCAATGGCCAACAGCAGAAATATAAGGCAATTGGTTCGTGTCGTAGAAACCACCATAGACATCACTGTAGGAGCTTTAAGTAACATTACAGCTGAACTACAGGCTGATCGTCTTATGACCTTGCAGAACCGTGTTGCCTTAGACTTTGTTCTTGCGGACCGTGGTGGAGTATGCAAATTGATCGGATCAAGTTGCTGTATTTTCATACCTAATGACGCTCCGACAGTATACCAAGCTATCTCTAAGTTACACATAATCTCCGAGTCGATTCATCAGGACGAAGGAGATTGGTCCTTTTCAGAGTGGTTTTGGGAATTACTGTCCAAATGGGGTTGGAAGGTATTGACATTCTTTGGAGTAATTTTAGCTTTTATATTCTCTTGTTGTCTTTGTATGCACTGCGGTCCTGCCATCTGCAACCTATGTGCTACTGCATGTATTCCCAAACCCAAGTCACAAAGAGCAGAGAATATCAAAATGATGGTACAGCAACATCTTGATGACCTCATGGCCAGAGACATCGACTCAGATTAACATGAGTTTGTGTATCTTGCCTGAGTTCTGGCAAAAGGAGGGTCTGAGGAAATTCGATTTTTAATACGATCGTATCGACCCGCCATTTTGCGGCCCGCCGCCATTTTATGTTGCCTTCACTCAGGCAGCACAGCGAACGAAGTCCATTCTGCCTTTTCTGCTTATTCTGCAACATGGTGTTCAAAACAGCCTTCTGCCTCTATCTTTACAAGGCTGGTATTAAGGTCTGACCGAGTACACTAATCCCTGTCTGGTTTTCTAATCCTTGTTTCAACTATCTGTAGGCTCACACTATTCTCCGCCGATCTTATCTTATCGTCTGGCCTTCGCTGTCCTTTGCTAGTATTCTCTCATTTCACAACTGTCCTCCAAACGCACACAAACTTATCACACCACATGCAACTTCGTTGTGGATCGGTTAATGAATTAGTTCAAGGGAGGGGTGACAAACACAGCTGGAGGGGAGGCAACCTTAAGTCACTTGATACTTTGTTTTCCAATTCCTTCTATTGGTGCTGTCTTGTTTTCCGACATTTCTATTGGCTCTGTTCTATCTTTACATTATTCTTACTAGCTCCTTTCTATGTGTTCTGGGAGTGTATGTAGTTAATAAATGGTTTTTATACGGTATATAAGATTGTGCGCCACAAAGTAAAGTGGCAGTCTCCTGAGAACATACCTTGTGTACTTCTTGGACAACTGTACTAGCTGCAGCTAATAAAATCTGATCTTTTACGCCTGACAGAGTGTCCCGTGTCTCTGTTAGTTGAGGCAGGTGAATCCAAGGAGATTTCAGGCGTACCCTGCGCCGCCAGGCCCATAAGGTTCTGGTTCTTCAACACCAAGAGTTAGACTTTCAGTTATTCAGTTTGATAGGAGTCAGGGGTGTTTGGCAGTTCCTAATTTCTGAGTTTATTACTAGGCCGCATTGCAGGATATACAGGCATGATATTTAACCATCGAAGTAACTATGGACAGCTTTCTTATCAATAGAATGCTGCTAGAATCAGCCATAAGTCTCCCAGCATTTATAAAAACAACGAAACTCCCCAAAACATACTCAATAGAAGTATATACATGACCTGATTAAAAGACTGGAAACCTTACAATAAATATATCAAGTGCCGTTAGGTTATAATTATTTACAATTACAGGAGTGTAAATACATTGGCTTAAACACTCCAGAAGTTGCGATAGCCCTATGGAAAAGCAAAGGGTTTATAGAGATAGGGAATTTTATATTGAGAAATAGATATATTACTTAGGTAGAAGTCGAAACTAGACTTGGTGACATGGTAACTAGACTAGTTTTTCCCAGATCTCTCATTTTCTTAACACAACCGTACCCCATGCAAGTACCCAAGAGCATACAAAACGGAGGGTGTGTATTAGAAGTAATTTACTTGGTACAGGGAATTGGTTCAGATTGTTAGCCGAACAATCCACTTCGACAATAACTGCAGAATTTAGGAATAATATTTTACGTACAACACAATGTCTAATATCGGACGAAGAGTGGAGAATTATCTCTGAAATAGGATATAAATCCTTAAGGGCAGCTAATTATAAAAGAATGTCCTTTCTCTCTAAATGGATGGCCTATTACACTCCTGAAAAAATACACAAAATGTTTCCGTCAATTCGTGACCAATGCTTCAGTTGCCATCAGGAGGAGAGGGGGAATTGGCTTTATGTTTTTTTCAGCTGCACCAAATTAACTATTTTTTGGTTGGAAATAGAGGAGGTAATGAACCACACCTTTACCTCTAGGATTGAGCTTGATCCAAATCTAGTACTGTTCGGAGTTTCTGAGAGAACACGACAGCTAGCAAAGTACCAACAATACTTTATAACAATTATTATTGGAGTAGCTCGATCATTAATACTCTGTATATGGCATACACAGACGACTCCTACTATCCAAAGTTGGTGAAATAAAATGCTAACAACTAAAAACTATGAGGAGGCATACTCAAAACGTGTGGAGAGCATGAAAAAGTTTTCAGATATATGGCAGTATTTCAAGAAGCAAAAAGTTATCAATAAGTATGGTAGACAGGTATACGGAACAAAGGCTTGTGAATATATTTTATGCAATATATAAAACAACAGAAACCCTTGATGTGATTAGAATTATAAAAATGATTTGATCTGAATTGATAATTTAATGAACAAAGATTGATAGCAAGGCTGTCTTGATTACACCAGCCAAAGAAAATTAGATTGTCAAGGATTGAAGCTACTGCAGATGAATGTATGTTTTACTTTTTGTATATGTATACCTGAAATGAAAATACAATTCTTAAAAGGTCAGCACAACAGAGTAACAGTTTCTTTAGAGCAACAGTCCAGCAGAGTGGCAGTCCTTGTAGCAGCACAGCAGTCCTTCATCCTGGCACAGTATCCTCAGGTCCAGATGTGTACTGAAGAGTGGGTGTCTGAGGTCCAGTATTCATACCCAGTTGTGCCTTTGAAGTAGGGAGAAGCGTGGTATCAGAATAACTACTTTCTTTATGTGGAGGCAGGACACAGCCTTTTCAGGTGTAAGTGGGGCTGTGACCAGCTCATTCCTCCCATCCTGCCAGTGATGGTCCATCCAGGCACACCTAATATCCCTATTGTGTGTGACTGTCTAGGAGGAATACACAAATCTCAACTGTCAGCTACATCCAGTCATGTGACCCAGGTGCAGGCTATATGCATTAAATGACTAAGGCAGGAAAATGCCAACTTTTTAAAAGTGGCATTTTCAGAATTACAATTTAAAATCTGACTTCAACTTATGTAAGGATTTTAAAGTGTGATTCCAGAAATGCCCAAAATGAATTGTTTACTTATTTGGATATTACACCTACAGAATATAATAAGGTAACTCCAATGTTATTCACTGGGAGCGATAGGCCGTGCAGTAGTGAAAAATGAATTAGAGAGTTTTTCACTACCAGGACATGTAAAACATAAACGTACATGTCCAACCTTTTAAATACATTGTCCACTGCCCTCTGGGCTGTCCAGGGGCAACCAAAGGGCTAACTTATATGTATTGAAAAGGTTTGGGTCTGGCAAAAGGTTTAGCAGTTTTAAGCTGCACACATAGGCTGCAATGGCAGGCCTGAGACATGTTTAAAGGGTAACTCAAGTGGGTGGCACAATCAGTTCTACAGGCTTACTAATAGCATTTAATTTTCAGGTCCTAGGCCCATGTAGAGCCAATTTACTAGGGACTTAAAATTAAATAAAATATGCCAGTTGGGTATAAGTCAAAGTTGCCATGTTTAGAGGCGAGAGCACAAGCTCTTTAGCACTGGTTAACAATGGTAAAGTGCACAGAGTTCTAAGACCAGCAAAAATGAGGTCAGTAAAAATAGGGGGAGGAAAGCAAAACATTTGGGGATGACCACCCTAAGTTCACATGTCTAGCACCTGCCCAATGGGGAAGTAATGCAAAAGAGAAGCGGCTGTATCTTCTTTCATGTGGAATTCCCCTAAAAGTTTAATGACCGTTCATAATTTTTATCTGAAATGATCTCTCAAAGCCTTATGCTTCCTCCTACTGACCTGTTACAGAAATGTCAAAAGTGTATTGGCCTTCATGCGTCCAGTAATTTACTACAGGCATAATCCTGGCCCTGTGAATAGGTAATTTATGCTTATATTAGTTCTGAGACTGACTTAAGCTTAGAAGACAGTTTTAAAACTGCTTTAAATCAAGGATAAAAGCAACACAATCAGGTCCCTTTTCCAGGCTGGAAAATGTTTTAGTTAATTGGGCCCACTACTCTTTGCTGTATTAAGCTTTTTGAGTCTGCCTCTTTGGGATATACTTGCTTTGCAAACAGAAATTGCCTGTTTGCCACATTACTTTTTAGTCAGTCAAAATAAGCTTTATTTCGGTAGCTAGTATCATAAAAGCACAGAACAGACGTAATAAAACACCACATTCATATGCATAAAAGATTAAAAAAGTAAAGTCCATACAATAATAAGTACTACTGGACCCAGGTCCTAAGACATGAGATTGTGTACAAGACTCAAGCGCCATACACATGAAGCTAAAATATTAAAAATTATAGATGAGTGCAAATCGTAACTGTGTTTTCCGAGGTCAACACCAAGTAAGGTGCTAGAAGAAAACAAAAAGCGATTCCCCAGATAATTTGAAAATCATTCACAAAATGTCAGTGATTTCTTACCACAAGGGATGTTTGTCATGTAACCACTAAGTGTATAATGGTTTCGTGACACAAGCCTCGAAACTAAAACAATGCCCAACCCTAGAGCCCCTCTGAAACAATGTACAGCAGCACAGTGATACTATAACTGCATGCACTAGTAAAGAATTGATTACACAGGAATAGGCTAAGCCTCCTCCATCATCATAAAAACATTCTGCAATTACATGAGGCTATACATACAGAGGGGTTTCACAAAATCCTTAGGTGTAATAATCCACATGGCTCCAAGAAATTTAGCAGCAGCAGTAGCCAGTACATGGTGGGTGTCTGACCTAAAAATTTCAAGTGCTATAGCATTCCTGCGAACGCGCCAAGCAATCTACAGACAGGAGAGAGCCACTTCCTGTGAGTAATTGTATCAGCAGGACAGACAAATAATATAGGGGCAAGTTTTCAGTTGTGGCGTAACAAGTTGGACAAACAGTAGTCGCAGCAGATGACCAACTGTCAGTGAATGATCTTAATGGTAGGGTTCCTACACAAAACTGAAAGTACAGCTTCCTGTCCTTGGAGGTCGAAATTATATCCCAAAATGCCTCATAATTGCTCGCATCTTTCAAGTCAATAAAAGCATGAGACAGCTTAGAGTGAGTTGCTACACGCAACTCCTCCGAATCTATCATCCTCCAATACTTATTTTTGAAGTCGAGCTACAAGGGAAAGGCAGCAGTAGCTGGACAATACAAAAGCTCACTCCAAACAAATGAGTACAATGATGCCTTAACATAACTAAGCCAAGGGACGCTGAAAAAATAATCAGCTTCAAATACTGCCTGAAGGTATATGGAGCAAGCTCTGGAGTAGTCCAAAGCCATCTCTAATACCAGAGAGAGCACAAGCGGGCTTTAGGGCCAAATGCCTTGATGCCCAGATCCTTGAAAAGAGGGAACAAAGGGGTGCTCAGTGGGGGAGAGACAAGTTTCCTCAGTAAGGTATTTTCAGCTATAGATAATTCTTGAGCTTTGATTTTAAAAATGTGCACGCAACAAAATACAGGATGCATGTTGGATTCTTTTTTCCACCAAAAATGTCAAAGGCATTAATGTATATTTGTTCCCAGAAGAGCTCCTGCATAAGAGAGAGCATTGTACAAAGTACTTGACATGTGCCTATGGTGACTGTAGGAAATTGAGTTATTAGTTGTGTGGACTGAACAACTAATAGTTCCACATTTCTCCTTACTGGAATGAAGCACCCCACTGTAGCGTTTGACTCTCTCTTAGGGTAGTGAGACAGAGGCGTTCAAGGCCTGCTCAGGTGAGGTGGTGGGGGTTAGTAATCACCATTCACTAGCACTCCATATTAATATTCAATAAATAATTGTCCAGTCAGTACTTTTTATTTAGAAAATGAATATGTACATTTATTACACACACACTACTAAATATTAAGCAGTAATTTACAAATATATACGTTGTCAAATGGAAAAGACCATGTATGACCTCACATAATCACCATAGACTGCGTAAAAGTGTCAGATAAATATATACTGTAAGTCTGTTGGCTTGATCAAAGGTTAAAGATCAACAGACCAAATGTTAAAGATATCATTTTGAACATGAATGCAATCATCACTAATAATACTTAACTATAAATACACGTATTCCTGTTAATAAAGCATATCCAAAGGGATCAATAATCATTGTCAACATTATTATCTCAATAAAGCATTTTAAATAAGCACAACATGTGTCTCTATATTTTTAAAAAAAAATCCAACCATGAGAATGAAATACTAAGAGCAGCCCCTAGAGGGGATAACATTTTGGTTACATGCAACCATAGACTTAGCTCCCAGAGGGATTTTAGTACAGTAGCTCCTTTATATACCTTCAGCCCATAGAATCTGCAACCATAAAATAAGCCCCTAGAGGGTGCAGGACTCCAAGCTGTAAAGCAGAAGCGTTAGACTGGGGAGCACGTTGAAAACATTAGAAAATTCTAATGTAGCATGAGTAACGTTAATAACTTTTTAGGGGGGAGCTGCTGCCCTCCTGCAGCCCCCCACATGTTTCCATGTGTCCTCGAAGGAGACCCTGTTATCCTGGGGCCACCACAAGTCAAGCAAATGAGGCAAATTGAAAAGCCCTGCAGGGCATTTGGGGGCGCTCCTCCAGGAGCATGAATATTTTATTTTCAACAGCAGCTCTTCTGTTATGCTGGGAAAGCCACAAAGCTTTACTTTAGCCATTTTTTGGGTAGTGCATAGTCCCACCTGGGCACCCCTATACCTGCTCACATTAGGGGCAGCAGAAAGAGCCCACCCCTCGCTGCCCGCTGGCTGCAGCATGACCCGGACCTCTCTGTGGAGCCGCAAGACCCAGCAACATTTCTCCCCTGCCCTCTCCTTGGCAGGATGCAATCTTCTGCGGTGGCCACCCCACTCCCCCCAGCCACCGGCACGGGAAGTGAGGGTGAGCCCACCACCATTCGGTGGATGTAACAATGCATCCCCTTCATGTTTGGCCTTTAGGGTCTGGATGATGTGTCGGTTCCCTCTGCAATAAATACATCTGGGGTGAGATCCCTGGGCAATAGAAAGAGTTTGAGGAGGGGGTCCCAAGCATGCCCCTGCCCTGCAATACATTTAAAAATAAATCCTTCACTGCTCCCCAGGCCTGACCCACCGTGGGATAAGGTAAGGAAAAATGCTGGAGCCTACATGCTTCATCTAAAATAAAAGGTCAAAGGTCACCAAGCATTAGGAAGCCAGAACGAGGGCCTCATTGGCTGCTTTTGACAATCCTGGGCTCATTTTACTCCTGGTGGCAAGCTCTAGACACCAGGGGCAGTTGAAGCAGACCTCCTCACCTACAAAGTGATGTAATCCTCAGAGAGCTGGCTCTACTGGCTTCCTGCTCCAGCCTTCCTCCTGGTCTCTGTCACTGGGTGCAGAAGTCCAGGGCTTTTCCCCAGGGGTCCTCAGGGGCTGTAAGGAGGCCAGCCTCACTGGCCCTTGGGGAGACCAACTGGTCCTAGGGCAACTGGGGCAGTGTCCTTAGTCCTTTGTGGCAATCAAGGAGTTCTTCCTTTCAGTTGTCTATGTGGCCCGAGGGTCTAGCTGCAAAGCACAGAGCACTCACCAGGCAACAGAGCCCCCCCCTTATGGAAGGGTTTTTAAAGGGGAGAGGAAAGTTCCAGAAGGCAGGAACCCTGGACAATACTAGGGTGTCACATTACCTCTCCACCCCATCCCAAACGTCCTGCACAGCATGCTTGGACAGTTCCAAGTGGCATCATCCGGAAGTCACTAGTAACATCTCACCCTCACTGACATCACTGCCAGGGCCTTCCTCACTAGATTTTCAAATGGGAGCACCCTCTTGTGTTGGCTTCAGAGGAGTGGGCTCCTTCCTTTTTTCAAGGGACTTGGACAGGCCTGTCCATGGTACAGCGTGACAGCTGATTGACTGATGCAGATCCCACCACCCAGTCCCTTTCCTCCTCAAGATCTGAGTGAAGCATTGTTAGTTTCTCCCTTTGTGCGGAGATGCATTTGTTTCTGCTGCTGGAGAGAAATGTAATTAACTTGGAACAGCGGGGTGACAAAAGGTCTTGGCTCTGATCCTGAGCAGAGCCAGAGAAATATGACAATTCTAGATGACTCATAAGTTGTACAGACATCTTTGTGGAACTTTAAGTTGCAAATATATCTTTGCGGAACTTTCACATTTGATTTTCTTGCACAGGCTACACCCCATATCTATATGTCACTGGTCTCTGTAGGCCAAAGGGAAGTAAAACTGCAGTTTTCTTCCTATGTGTATAATAAAGTGTCACTGTATGTGCAGTTGTAAACTGCCATGCCAACATGGCAAGTTAACCCTCTTTCCAGACCCAAACCTTCCTTTTTAATACATACAAGTCACCCATATTGTAGGCCCTAGGCAGCCCAAGGGCAGGTTGCAGTGTATGTAACACATATGACATGTACTTTCTAATTTTACATGTCCCAGTAGTAAATAATTCTTAAATTAGTTTTTCACTACTGCAAGGCCTATCTCTCCCATACGATAACATTGGGATTGGTGTATTACCTTTTATAAGTGTAATTTCTAATTGGGAAGAGATGGGAGCCCCAGGTTTGGTGTCTCTGGAATCATAATTTAAATTTAATTTATGGTGAAGTTGGATTTCAAATTGTAATTCTAAAAATGCCACCTTTGGAAAGTTGGCATTCTCTTGCTTTAATCATCTGGTGCCTTCTGCCTGTCTCTGAATACACGTCTAGGTGAGTGACAGCTGGACTCTTGTTCATTCCCTGCAGACAGTCGCACAGACAGCAAGCTGGGGTGTGTCTGATGGGCCATCCATAACCTGATTGCCAACCTGGGCAGGACGGGAGGAAGAAGCTGACACTCACACCTGGAATGGACTGTGTCTTGATCCCACACAAAGGGTTGCATAACGCCCTGTAGTGAGTTTGGAGCCAGGGCAGGAAGGACAGGGACTCTGTGCACTTCAGGGGCCTCTCTTTGAAGTGTTCCATACATCAAGGGCACCACTGGATATAAGAACTGGACTTCAGACACCACCAGCTCAGTACACTTCTGTGCCTGTGGACGACTGCCAGGAAGAACAACTGCTTTGCTGCTGAAAGGAAGGACTGTCACTCTGCTGGACTCTGCTGAACTCCTGCTTTGCTGAGCTGACCTGCTGTCCTCGTGCCTGGGAGTGAGAAGGATTGGACCTACACCTCTACATCCCAGAGCCAAAGTAACTCAAAAGGCTGGAATTACTGGCTTTTTTTAGCAATATGGTCATTGTTCAATGTCTCAAGTGAGGCAGAGTGATTTTTTTGTGAAAAGTCACATTAAAAAAGATGATGAGGAAAGGCGCACACATTATAAAACAAACTGTAAAGTGCCATTAGAACAAAATGATACTCCATTTCCGTGTTCATAAGATTCCTCACTAAACACTTTTCCTTGTCCTCTGTAATAGAGATTACAGCAAACAACACTGAACTCCTTCTCAACTTGAAGTATCCTAACCAAGAGCAACTAGGGCATTTTACGATACATAGAAGTAGTATTTGCAAGAACTATCGGAGTTCTCAAAAGAATAAACCTTGCAACTTCTTTTAAAGATGTCTATATAATCCTTATATTTGTGTATCTGCCTTCCTTCTGGGTTTCAATAATAAGTAAACCAACATACACTAAAGTCTTCAGAAAAACTTTGTTTTGTTAAAAGGTGTAAAATGTATCCATTTTGGTTGTTTTCACTTGGTTGTAGTTCGTACCTGAAGAAAGTAAGCATCAAGTTTGGAAGCATAGAAAGATATATGTTTCTAAACTTAGACAGCATTCTGAAGTCGAAGAAGAGGCAATGTCTGCAGATCTTTCTGTGACAAGGTTTAGACCCACATTTAGCAATTTTCAATGGTAGATATTGGATAGTCTACACATGTGTATTTGTGGATCACACAGAGTAGGAAAGTGCTATACTAATATCAATACTAAATACTAAAATTAATTAAGATTATGATAGATGTGTGTTCAGATCATCTTTAAAGTGTACCTAGTACGCCACATCTTAAAACTTTAAGGTGCACGTCTTCATGATTCACTTTTTTCTAAATCCTCGAATTTGATACATGTTAGCTATATAGGTAGCAAAACTAACCTATGATGGGAAACCAATTACAAATAAATGTGTGCTGGACCTCGCCCTTTCTGCACTGTCAACCCAGATTTTTGATTTACTATGCCTTCCATTGCTGAATCCGTTTTTGTTGTCTTTTAGGACTCAATGCACTTTTTCCATGATACCCAGTGGTAAAGTGCTTGTGATCCCCTCTTTAAAACATGGCAAAATTGGCCTGCAACTGATTGGCTCATTTAATGTACTTGTAAGTCCCTAGTATACAGCACTACATGTACCCATGTCCTGTAAATTAAATGCTACTAGTGGGGTGCAGCACAGAATGTCCCACCCACTAAGGTAGCCTTTCAAAACAAGTCTCAGACTTTCCACTGCAGCTATAGTGCAGTTTAAATTGCCATTTGGACCCAGCAAAGTAAACCTGCTTTTTAAATATTTATAAGTCACCCCTAAAGTAGGCTCTAAAGATTCATGGGATATGGTGCATGGTATTTACAAATTAGACCGTATGTGGTTAAATTTGATAAGTCCTGACAGGTAAAACATCCTAAAGTAGTTTTCCACTGTTGTAATGCTGTCTCTCCCTTCGACTAACACTCGGTTACCTTGTTTACACTTAATAAGTGATCATTTCAGTTTGAAAACAAATAGAGAAATGCTTCTTCCACCCACATAAATTGTAATTCAAATTATTTTTAATATTAAAGTCAGATTTGAAATTACACTTTTGAAAATGGCCCTTTAAGAAATATGACATTTTTTTCTGCCTATACCAAATGTGCCTTTTTGCCTGTGTCAAGGGCCATATGACTGTGACTGGCTCTCCGGAGTGTTTTGTGCATTGCTTCCAGACATTGGGCAAAAGAGGTGTAGGTGTGGAATCAGAGGGTCTTCTTGACAAGATGCCCTGATTACAATTCAAGGGACTCTATCTATAGCACACAAAGGGAACCTGACACAAGGCCTGCCTTTCCTTTTTTCATCCTAGACTCTTTGGAAGAATGCCCTGGGGGAAAGTGAAGAACTGACCAGAAACAGTTTGGGCAGTAGGCCATTGAACTTCCTCATACAAAGGTTGATACCAGGTATAAAAGTGACACCTACGGACCCTCTCGTCAGAACACTCCTAGACCTGTAGAAGATTCAGAAGAAAGACTGCCCTGCTGTTTGAAGAAGGAAGATTGGACCTACTTGCCTTGAAAGTTATTGATACTTTAAGGCAGAATTTACAGTTTTTTGGGATAACTGTCAAATTTCTGTGATTTTTGTTAATTTAAAACAGTATGTTTTAATTGACATTTTCACCTATCTATTACGTCCCCATGACCTTTGTTTTTTTCTGTGAATTTATACATCTTTTTTTAAGTAAAGTAAGATATTATTACAATTCATATCTAGCATTACTTTAACCTTTGTTTTTTTCAGTGATTTTCTGTTTTTTAAATGCAAAGTAAGATGTCCATCACCGGGCGTGGGGTGGGGAGGTTGGTGCAAGTCCTGGCTTGCGGGTGCCCACATCTGACTATGTCATGTAAAAAGGAGCAGGTCCATTGGCTTTATCAAGTGGTCAGCGGCACATCAACTTATATACAGTAGACATATTGATTTTGTAAAAAATGCCATCAACTATAATGAAATGTATGTTTTATAATTTCACATGTGCAATGTATGATAATACTGATTGCCACAAATATAAATAAAGCATTTTTAACAAAAATATATTAAAAGTGTCTTTAAGCCTTTTTTTAAATTTTCAGGCCATAAAGTTCAGTCATATAACAAAACACAAGGGGTCCTTGCACTCAAGCTGAACAGTATACAGATTTGGGAGTGCTTTAAAATAAATATGGTAAGCTCTCCTAGGGTTATGGATTCAATGACCTAGGAAAACTTACTGTGTTATTTTTTTAATATTACTGTGGGGCTGCTGTGCTCCCTGCAATCCTCAAGAACTTAAAAAATGCTTGGTAGTGCCCACCTCACATTCTAGGGGCAGTACCATGAACACAAATATAAGTAGAATCCCTCACCGGGCATTATGGGGCACTTCTTGTCTGGAGACATGATTAATAAATGAAAGATCCTGCACCTACTTATTATTCTTTCTATGTTTTTTTTTATTTTATGGATGCCCCAGACCCTCTCCGGATACCCACACTTGGCAGCCACTGCCAGCTCCCCAGCAGTAATCCATTGTGGTGCTGAGTGAAGCCAAACACTTAACTTTTACGGTGGGTGCCTCACTGCCCACCCTGTGCAACCACATTTTTAACATTTTTTATTTAGGTAAGGGTCCACGGGGGAGCCTTTATGCCCCTGCTGGCTTACCAGGCAGCACTCATAAAGGATGATGTAGGGAGTAGGCAAATATATTTCCTGTGTGGCTGGTGCACCTACAACTGAAAAATCATTGGGGGCATCTGGGAGAGCCGCAAGGTCCTAGCAGCCACTGTGGGCTCCCCAGTGAGCACTCATCCTAGGTGCCTTCAGGAACCAACGTGACAGTTGGAATCAGTTTTTTTCTCTGCTCCTTCTGAGCAGTAACAAAGTTGTGGTCTGTGACCTGGAGAGCATGGCCAGGGAATTACATTTCTATACACTGCCCGCACAGAAGTGCCCCAGGGCAGGGGGTCCCCAGGAAACTGTGGTGCAAAGAGTGACCCCTGACCTGCTTTTAAGGTCTGGGATCACCCCTCACACTGTTCAGCTCCTCCAGGTTGTGCCCGTGCCTCCCACACCACCCTCGCTGGTGCCGTAAGTTCGAGGCCCTCCACCACCTGCAGGCACCCACCTGCGCTTCATCCCTGGTGTCTAGGGGGGTCCGTATGTAATGTGAGTGTGTTCTTGTTACTGTTCTTATTCTTTGAGTTTCATTGCCATTTCGTGGGTTTTTGTTCCGTTCGTATTCTCTCTGTTTTTATTGCCATTTCGTGTTACCACACGTATTCTTTGTTTTTTTGCCATTTCTGTGCTTGTTCCATTTTTGTCTGCTTGCGCTCCCCCCTCCCGCCTGTTTTTCTGCTACTCTGAGCCATCCGTCTCCCGCTGCTGCGTCCCTGCGGTCCTGCCCCCTCGTGCCCCCATTCGCCCCCACCTCCCGCCTCCCAGCTGCTTCTCCCTCCCACCTCCCCTTCTTAATGGCGGTCGCTGCGCGGTGCAAAGAGTGACCCCTGACCTGCTTTTAAGGTCTGGGATCACCCCTCACACCGTGCAGCTCCTCCAGGTTGTGCCCGTGCCTCCCACCCTCGCTGCTGCTGTAAGTTCGAGGCCATCCACCACCCGAAGGCACCCGCCAGTGCCTCATCCCTGTTGTCTAGTGGGCTCCATTTGTAATGTGAGTGTGTTCTTGTTACCGCTCTTATTCTTTGAGTTTCATTGCCATTTTGTGTGTTTTTGTTCCATTCATATTCTCTCTGTTTCTATTGCCATTTCGTGTTACGGCTCGTATTCTTTGTTTTTAGCCATTTCTGTGCTTGTTCCATTTTTGTCTGATAACACTCCCCCCTCCCTCCTGTTTTTGGCTCCTCTGAGCTGTCCGTCTCCCACTGCTGCGTCCCTGCGGCCGCGCCCACCCTCACTCCCCCATTCACCCTCACCTCCCGCCTCCCAGCTGCTCCTCCCTACCACCTCCACTTCTTAATGGCAGCCGCTGTGCAAGCCCGCCTGCGTCCGTCCGCCCATCGCCAGTGCCCCTCGCGCCCCCCGCATCACTAGGCGCTGCTACACGGCCCACGAACTCCACGCCCTTAAACCTGCCCGCTCCACCGCCTACATCCTAGCCACCCCGAAGCACACCTGTGGACCCTTCTCTTGCTATCCTCACCAAAACATGGATGACCCCCTCCTCGGAACCTGACATCGCCATAGCCATCCCGGAAGGCTATAAGATTACCCACAGAGACCGCACCAACAAACCGGGAGGAGGATTCACCATAGTTCACAGGAGCACCATCAGGATCTCAACCAGCACCCTCGACACCATTGATGCCGCCGAACACCTGCACTTCCAGATTCACGTCAACGCCAACACCACTCTCAGAGGAACCCTTGTCTGCAGACCCCTAGGCCCCCGACCTCAGTTCTGCAATGCCATCGACAGCCCTCTCACAGCACCCACGCCCTTGCCTCTACGGATTACATGCTCCTCAGTGACCTGAATTTTCACCTAGAAAACACCAACTACAGCAACTTCTCAACCTTGATCGACAACCTCGATCTCAAACAACTCGTCACAACGCCCACCCACTCAGCCGGCCACACACTCAACCCCATCTTCTCCACCAGCAGCCACATCACCTTCCCCCATACCACTGAACTCCACTGGACCAACCACTGCTGTGTCCACTTCTCCTTCCAGAAACCCACCGCTCACCACCACTAGCAACGGACCCCTCACCGCAGCTGGAACAAGATCTCGAAGGACCAACTGATCTCCACCCTCGCCCAAGCCCCGCCACCCAACTCCAGTGACCCCAACTCTGCCGCCCTCAACCTCAAACATTGGCTAGACTACTGCCTCACCACCCTCACTCCACTTAGGAAATCAACCAACACCCGTACCAGCAAGAAAGCACCCTGGTTCACCGCAACTTTCAGGCCTCCAAGTGGGAGTGCCAGAAAACCAAGAAGATCTGGCACCAAAAACAAACAGAGAGCAACCACGCCTCTCTCAAGACCACCATCCGCAAGCATCACTAGCTCATCCGGACCACCAAAAGATCATTCTACAAAGAATGAATCAACAATAACGCACACAACCGCAAGGAGCTCTTCAGCATCATCAAAGAACTCACCAACACCAAGTCCTGCTCCGCCGACCCCCCCCACTCGCAAGACCTCTGCGACTCCCTCGCCACCTTTTTTCACTGCAAGATCACAGACATCCAGAGGAGTTTCGCCTCCCCGATCCCCACGACCACCCCTGCCATTTCGTGTTACCACACGTATTCTTTGTTTTTTGCCATTTCTGTGCTTGTTCCATTTTTGTCTGCTTGCGCTCCCCCTCCTGCCTGTTTTCGGCTCTTCTGAGCCGTCCTTCTCCCGCTGCTGCATCCCTGCAGTCCTGCCCCCCTCATGCCCCCATTCGCCCTCACCTCCCGCCTCCCAGCTGCTTCTCCCTCCCACCTCCCCTTCTTAATGGCGGCCGCTGCGCAACCCAAACGCACCCAACAGCACCAACCTCCTGAGTGCCTGGACCCACACCAATGACGAGGACACCACCAAGACCATGAGCACCATCCACTCTGGATCAACCGCCGACTCCTGCCCTCACCATGTCTTCAATAAAGCCAGCCAAATCATCGCCCCCCAACTCCGTACCATCATCAACAGCTCCTTCGAGACCGCCACCTTCCCAGAGAGCTGGAAACACACCGATGTCAACGCCCTGCTCATTAAACCCAAGGCTGACCCCAAAGACCTCAAGAATTACTAGCCCATCTCCCTCTTCCCCTTCCCTGCGAAGGTCATCGAGAAGATAGTCTACAGCCATCTATCACGCTTCCTGGAGGACAACAACCTGCTCGACATCTCCCAATCCGGCTACCGCAAGAACCACAGCACTGAGACCGCTCTCATCACCGCTAACGACGACATCAGGATCATGCTTGACAAAGGCGAAACCGTGGCCCTCATGCTCCTTGACCTCTCGGCAGCCTTTGACACCGTCTATCACCACACACTTCGCACACACCTCCACGACGCTGGAATCTGCTACAAGGCCCTGGACTGGATCACATCCTTCCTCTCTGGCAGAACTCAGAGAGTCCGCCTCCCTCCGTTCCTGTCAAAAGCCACCAAGAACATCTGCGGAGTACGCCAAGGATCCTGTCTCAGCCCCCCCTTTTCAACGTCTACATGGCACTGCTCGCCAACATCATCCAATCCCATGGCCTTAACATTGTCTCCTACGCGTACAACACACAACTGGTCCTCTCACTCACAACGGACCCCACCACCGCCAAGACTAATTTCCAGAATGGACTTTACGCCATCGCCAACTGGATGGAGGTAAGCCGGCTCAAACTGAACTCGGATAAGACCGAGATTGTCATCCTCGGCTCCAACAGATCAGCATGGGACAACTCCTGGTGGCCTGCCACACTAGGAGCCGCTCCAACTCCCACCACCCACGCACGCAACCTCAGCTTCATACTGGACTCATCGCTCACCATGACCCAGCAAGTCAACGCCATCTCATCCTCATGTTTCAACACCCTCTGCATGCTTTGCAAGACCTTCAGATGGATCCCCATTGAAACCAGAAGAACAGTCACCCACGCCCTCCTTAGCAGCAGACTGGACTACGGCAACGCACACTATGCGGGAACAACGGCCAAGCTCCAGAGGAAACTTCAGCACATTCAGAATGCCTCAGCACGCCTCATCCTTAACCTCCCTCGCCAAAAACACATCTCAGCCAACCTCAGAGACCTTCACTGGCTCCCCGTCAACAAGAGGATCACCTTCAAACTCCTGATCCACGCTCACAAGGCTCTCCACGACATCGGCCCCACCTACCTCAACGAACGTCTCAACTCCCACATCCTAACCCGCCAGCTCCGCTCCGCCAACCTCGCCCTCACCATCGTCCCCTGCATCCACCGTACCACAACCGGCGGCAGATCCTTCTCCCACCTCGCCGCCAAAACCTGGAACTCCCTCCCCGTCAACCTACGTCTGACCCAGGACCTCTTGACCTTCAGGAAACGTCTCAAGACCTGGCTATTCGAGCAGTAGCACCCCCCAGGGGAAAGTTTCGGGGTGATCAGCCAAGAAGGGGCAAAGAAAAAGGGGGGATGAAAAAAAATGTTTCCTAAGTTAATTCCAATAGGACCTTTAGATATGTCTATGAATTTTTGCAAATTATTTGCAAATATAAAAAAAGTTGAAAGAAAAAACACTGACATTCATACACTAATTCATTCACTCATACATGCACTCAGTGAATCATGCACCCACTCACACATCCACTCAGGCACTTGTGCACCCAGTCAAACTCACTCAGACTCACACACCCACTTTCAGACCCACTCAAACACTCATGCACCCACTCACAGATCCACTGACAGAGAGAGGCCCTGTGTCCAACCTGCACTGACCATGGCCAAAGGACGTGCGTGACGCTGGGTTGGGTGGTTAAAAGGGCTTGGCTGCAAGGCCTGGCTGCAGGCCAGGCATTACGAACAAACCCCACTGCACACGGCCTAAGGCTGTGCGTGGCGGGGGTTGGAATAACGTATAGTAATTAAAATTGCTTTACGTAAAAAAAAAAAGCATAGAAATTTACTGAAAAAAGACAAAGGTTGCAGTGACATTATAGTTAGATTCTGAATTTACTAGTGCAAAACCATAAAAATTCAGCTGTTATAGTTGGAGTTCTTTTAAGTAACTATAACTTGTGCCTTTAACATGCACAGCTAATTGCACCACATATTATATAATTGATGACATCTGGTATGGCATCTTTGGTATTATCACTGTAACACTTGCAATAGAATTATTAATAAGAAAACTGTGCATGATTAGCCTAAAAAACTCTCTATCTCTTTCCCGCTCTCACTCTTCACATCTCGCTCTCTCTTCCAATCTCTTTCTTCCACTCAAACACCCATGCAGACCTTTATGCACCTACTCACAGACCCACTCAGATCCTCATGCACCCACTTACAGCTGCCCTCAGACCCTCACACACCCACTCACAGACCCACTCAGACTCTCGCACATCCACTCAGCCCCCCTGAAATCCTCATTTACCAAGTCGCAGACCCACACAGACACTGACACACCCACTCTCACACCTAGACAGACACTCTCACAGCCAATCTCACACCCAGATACAACCTGTCACACCTATTCTCACACCCAGAGAGACAGGCCATGGCCAACTCCCTCTGTGCATGGCCAAAGGCCATGCACAGCTTGTGGTTGGCTGGTTAAGGGTTGGTTGCAGCATCTGGCCACAGGCCAGGCCCTGTGCCCAACCTCAGCTGCGCATTGCCAAAGACCATGCGGAGCATGGAGTTGAGTTTCTATAGGGGTTGGCTGCAGGCCCTACGGCCTACCGCTGCAGTGCACTGCCTTTGGCAGTGGTTGGATTAACGTATAGTAATGAAAATTATTTTACTTTTCAAAAATTATAGAAATTCACTAAAAAAAGCAAAGGTCACAGGGACGGTATAGTTAGGAAATAGAATTTTAAAAAACATTGAAATTCACATAAAAAACCAAAGTTACAGGGACATTACAATTAGGCTCACATTTTAAACATTCAAAATCACAGGAATTCACCTGTTATAGTTAGAGTTATCGCAAGAAACTATAACTCGTGCCCTAAGGAAACTATAACTCGTGCCTTTGCCATGCACTGTTAATTACCCCCCAAAAAATGGCACTCATGACATCTTTGATAACATCTTTGATAATATCAATGTAGTATTTGCAGTAAAATGTTTGACAAAAAAAACTGTGCATGGAGGGGGAGCGAATTATGGTTACCTTAGGGCACGAGTTATAGTTACTTGAGATAACTCTAACTATAACACACGAAGTTCTATGATTTTGTACATTTAAAATGTTTTTTTACGTTAATTTCTATTGTCTTTTAATTCTATTTCCTAACTATAATGTACCTGTAACCTTTGATTTTTTGTGTGAATTTCTATGGTGTTTTTAACGTATAGTAATTTTTATTACTATACGTTGATCCTACCACCGCCAGACACGGCCAAAGCCAGTCCCTGTGGCCAGCCCCCCTAACTTTCCACCCCTGAGAGAGAGAGAGAGAGATAGAGAGAGAGTGAAAGAGAGAGAGAGAGAGAGAGAGAGAGAGAGAGAGAGAGAGAGAAAGTAGGTAGTTATAGTTAGGACCTAGTTTCCATGGAGCAATGTCTTTGGACTTCCCTATATCTTTGGCACCATTTCACAACTCTTCATGAAATATTTTTTTTAAAGTGCCCTCTAGGGTTTTGTTGTGTAAGGAAAGTTATGGGATGATTCCTCAAGCGGGGAATGAGAAAAAGGGGAGGGGGTAAAACAAAAGTGCATTTCCCATGTTAATTCTCATATAATTTTTAGACATGCCTGTAGCCGAACCACTGTATGGATTTACACTAAATCTTGCAAAAAGTTAGCTTTTGGTCCGCAAATCACCCTTTTTACCATCTGGTGTAAACTGGTTCAGTATTTTTCGAGATATTAAAGGAAAAACTAATTTGTACTTCTGGTTGGAGCCTAAGCGCAGATCTCATGGTGAGATCTGATTGGCTGTCAACACTTCAACCAAAAAGTGATGGCAGCCATCTTGTCACCAATAAACATGAGAGCACCCATTGAAATGCACTGTAGTAAATAGCAGGTTTTGAGGGTTACAAAAAGGAGACCACATAAAGGGCGATAACAGATTTTAGTTACAATATAAATCATTTGTTAATGGTTCCATACAGATTGTATGAAGTGTGGTGTGTTTTAAGGTGATTTTACCCTGTGAAAAAGCTTTCCCTTGGGATTTCTTATTATTTTCTCACAGAGGTTATAGAAGGTGCTTCAGAAGCTAATTTGAGAGCATATTTTCTGTGCGTTCACACTATCTTTCTAAGCCTTATGAGAATGAAGTCTAATATTCTCAGTAAAACATATACTTCCAACAGTCTGTCAGTTGATTCCCGTATGTTCTACTACTGCCTTCAGTGTTGCCAGATTTTGAGACCCATCTAAAGCCCAAAGCTATCCAAGCCCGAATTCAGACCAACGCAGAGCAGTATCCACCCACAAACTAGCCCAAAAATGCAACTCTCAAATTACACAAAGATAGCTTTCAGAAAACATTTCAAAGACAATTCTAAAGTCTATTCAATGTACATGTAGTTGGAAATGGTACAGTGCACACCAATGGAAGTCTGCAATCATGCCACACTTCTATAAAAACACTCATTTTGTTAACCACTATCCACAGTGACCTTCTAATTAGCCCTTCTGTCATGACAAATCCAAACTTTAACCTGGCACTCAAGAATTAAATTGACAAGAGCAGTTCATAATCAACCTATAAGAAAATCTAAGAATGGGAACATCAGAGGTTTTTCAGCAGTGTGGCTCAAAAAAAAGAACATTAAACAGCACACAATGATACATGTATAATAAAATGACCCAGTATGACTTGTCTGGCAAGGTTTGAATTATATCTATCTGTCTGAAGATATTTACACAAAAAGGCACCTTTTACAAGGCATTCATGACAGCAATAAAAAAATAAACATTGAGGCAGAGAAGTAACAGAGTGTGCTTAAATATGGAGCGACCATGTGAAAACTTAAAAGACTAGATAGAGAAGTGTCCTGTTTGAGAGCTGTGTGGGTCGCCGCAGTAAGATGAGAGGCCCACACCCTTTCAGGTAAAAGTACTGAAAAGGTCAGACTTTAACTTAAAACTGATTAATTCCCTTTTCTGGCTTCCAATTCAAAGTCCTCCATCATGACCACGTACACTGGCACTAAACGTTACACAGGGTGTGTGCTGTTGCCTTTGTACTGCACCCAAAATAGGCTAAAGCTTTCAGACTTGGAATGATGCAAATGGGTTTGTTTGGTGTCTAAAAGGCCACTTTTCTCAGAACATACAGCAACCAGCACCTTCCCCCCAAGATGTGAAAATTGATGCTCCCTCAAAACTGCTGACACTATCAACATTCCTCTTGTCCCACCCGAATCCATTTCATTTCATAATTTGGGCTGTACTGTTGTCACACAACCGCTGACCTGGGAAATCTCATGAGTCTCCTCTATACTTATCACCCACAATGGAACTGACGTGGTGTGGTTCCTAAAGCTGACTATGAAAATGATACCTACATTCAGGTTGTCAACTTTTAAGGCAAAAGCACAGATCAATCTCACAACAATAACTGTAAAAACCCAAAGGTAGTCTATGGCAGCACAGCAGTCCATGTTTAAATTTCACCTTCTTAATCTTATCTATTAAAAAATGTGCTTTTTCCAGATGTTGTGTTTCTGTAGTTTTATTTTCATGCAACATATGACTATTATTCAGTATATATGAGTCGGTATCTGGTAAGTTCAGATTTTGGGTGGGTGTTGATGATGAGCCAACTGAAAGCCGAAGGCAGTAAGGTTTCTCACAGTGCCTGCCAGTGAGCCACTAAAGTGTTTAGATTAAATGCAAAAGCAATCCTCGACCTCCCTGCAGAGTGCACAGATTGGTGATCACATGTATTCCAATTGGAAATAAAAAAAGCACTACAAATGTGCGACAGGATGCTGGGTCATGACCAGTTTTGTATGCTCATATGGATGAAGTGAGGGTAGAGCTGTAGGGTCCCTTTTATACCCACATCTTTCTGAAGTCCTCCATTTGCATACCTGACATCAACTCTTACCTCTTCAGCAGCAGTTTCCACTCACTCCATCTGTACATTTTTCTTTCAATCAGTGTAGGGAATGAGGGGGATCTGGCAGCTATTATTGAGCTGACTCTGAAATTGGGGCCAGCATCAGTAAAATATGTTGAATTTGTTGCGGTGTAATTTGCTGACACCAGAACACATTCCCAAGCAGCCTTGTCCTCTTTACTTTGGAAGCAGCAAAGGGGGTTTCTTATTCTCACTTCCATCTTGGGCCAAAAAACAATGGCCTCACTTAATGGGCCATCAGCCCTCCTTCTGTTGGATTCCTGTCCTGATGAAGTGCTATCAGAAGCCTAACAGCTAAATATTTATGCAATGGAGGTAAACATACACTCAGTTTGTTATCAGTTCATAGGTGCTAAAGCATCACTATCATTGCGGAAGATGTTTTACTTTGTGTGTCCCCCTGTGAGTAAGAGGCATACATGTACTTTAAGAATGTCAAAGGTATGACTGAATGAGTAATTACACTAATGACATAAATCCCTCTAACAAATGTATTTTTTTATTCAATTTATTTTATATTGCTATTCATCCTAATTTAGGATGTCAGAGCACTTTAAATCTCACAAACATATTACACAGAGACAATGAAAAACATACAAGTTTATAAATCAATGTACCAGGGTTTTTTACAAAATGCAATGATTAACAATATGGTAACAGCAGTGCTTAGTTGTTAAATGAATGAGCACCAGTGCTCAAAGCTCTGCTCCAGAGGTGTTGCTAAAAATTGACACCCCAAAAACAGAGGCTGGGTACTCTGGAATTCACCTAAGGCCCCTTTAATCCACTACCAGACACTGCTGCCCCCCTTATTTCACTCTGATCCTGCTTTCTCCCTTTGTGGCAGTTTTTCCGTCTTCCACTTTCTCCTTCTTTCCAGTTTGTGTGATTCTATCTCTCTTGCTCGCAGTCAATATCTCATGAGAAATAAATAAGTGACGGTCCCCAAAAATGTGTGCCAATGGACCCCACGAGTAACAACCATCTCAAATTAAGCACAGGTTAAGAAAAACACAAACTGGGGATTTTAAATATAATGCTGTAGCTGCCTATGCTAATTAGACTTTATTGGTCCCCAAAAGAACGCTTTTTAGCAACCTTGGAGTAACGAAAGCTTGAGGAAAAACATAAAAGGCCTAATGCTATGCCTTTCAATTTAAATGCATCTCCTTGATGACAGTTCATTACTCATTGTGCTATGTTAGAAGGATTTTAACGTATTAGCTGCAAGTAACTGAGAGTTCTCTGTGACAAGTGAAGTAATGCACTGAGCCATCAACACATATTACAAACCTGGAATCTCTGTGTTACAATTAGGGTTTTCACCTGGTTGGATTTTTACCAGTATGAGCAGTATTTTAAAGTCCCAGCCAGCAGGAAAATTAGCAAAATCAAGAAAAGACATTATTTTTTCTCCCATCAGCATATATTTTTAACAGTAAATATAAAAAGAAGGAATTTTAAAATGTGTTCTAGACCTGCCTCAATAATGCCTGACTGATAACTGGAACAACAAGAGAAAAGCCACGTTGAAAATGAATATTGCTTTTGCAGGGAGTTGCATCTAAAGTCATAATTATCATGGCCAGGCCTTTATAGAATCTTGACTCACGAAAATATGGGCACCATTTTTTCCTAGGAAAAGTGGTAAACCCTACAAGTGCTGCTTTGTAACAACCACATTAAACCTCTGCACTACTTTTTAATGAGGCTAAACAGTGACTAGACAAACATAAAGCTCTCTAGGAAGTATAGTAATCACCAGTTATCCTACCACTGTTTATATCCCTTGGTGATTACTGAACACTCAGGGCAGCAGAAGGCTGGTGGATGGGCTCACCAGCAACCAGACAAGCTTGACAGTGAACTCCAAGGCCCGCCCGAACCACAAGGCAAACAATAAAAAAATAACAGTCTCTTCCTTAAGACCACATTGGTCAAATCCCCCAGGGGACAGGGCAAAAAAATGAACCAGGGCCACCCTACATAGACTTCCGCCCTATAAATGATTGAGGGCCCTCATCTAAGTGCATGGGCTTAGCAGAGCCTCTGAGTCTGCATTCATTTTGGCAAGGTGTCTGTGGGCACTGCCGATTTAGTATACAGTATTTTGCACACATAGGGACAAGTATTGCCAATTTTGTCCAGTGCGCCTGGGGGTTTTTTCCCACACAAATCTGAAAAATCTCACCCATTTGCGTGGGAAATCACCCAATCTGGCAACAGTGGCAGCTTCCGACAGTGTTCTAAACAACAACTAAAGCACTGACAGTCTTACTTATGACAAAGGTGTGGCACAACTGAAGCCATCTTGATTGAATCAAATTGGTAAAACCTAAAACATTTAAAAGGAACACAATGAGAGGGTTCATTTTGTCATAGAAATTATGGCTAGTGCTGCATAAAGAGAAATTAGGACACATGAGTTCTCAAATATCTTCCTCTTCTATTTCATTAAAACATTATGACATGCAGACTGAAACATGCACATTCAACACTAGCAGCAGACTGCCAGTTTACTTCCTGGTGAAACACTGTTTTAACTAGCATGTTCTTATGAGCAACTAGAGTGCTAACATTGTGAAGTTATGTAAAAAGTGTGACACATCAGAACCCCTTCTTGATGGAATCGAAGTGGAAGCATTTTCTACTGAGGATACTGCAGTAAATGAGGAAATTGGATGGGGTCCCAAGGGCCTCACAAAGTATGAGAAGGGGGGCTGCGTGGCCCTCTTCTCTTTAAAAAATAAGGCCCTGGGTCCCCAGGACCAAGCTCTGTGGCTAACCTTATGCTGCACATGGCGGAAGGTTGTGTGCAGAGTGGGGTTGGCTGCCTTTGTGGGGGGTGGGCGGTTGTCCACAGGGCCTGGCCACAGGTCAGGCCTTGTAGCCACCACCCCCTCCCAAGTGTGCATGGCCAAAGGGCTTATGCAGTGTGGAGTTGACTGCATGCAGGGGGTTGGCTGAAGGACCTGCAGCCAATCCCCTGCCACGCACAGCCTCTGGCCTTGTGTGGCAGCAGTTGAAAGAACATATGGTAATTAAATATTATCTTATGTCAAAAAGACCCTGGCAATTCACTGAAAAACCCAAAGGTTAGTGCGGCATTATACTTAGGAAATTTAATTATAAAACTTTAGAAATTCATAAAAAATGTAAAGGTTACATGGATATTAAATATAGGTTAAGATTTAGGCACACAAAACCTACATATTACATCAGTCACAGCATCTTCAATGACATCATTGATAATATCACTGCAACATTAGCAGTGAAATTATTGATGAGACAACTGTGCATGGCGGTGGCGCAAGTTTTATTTACCTGAGGGCACAATTTTGAAGTTACTTGAGATAACTATGACAGCAGAATTTCATTGGTTTTGTGTATGTCAAATCTGATATATACTTATTTATATATTACCTACTGGTGGTCACCACTACGTAGTTATAGTTAGGGCCTAGTTTCCAGAGGAAATGTATTTTTTGACTTGGCTATTTCTTTGGTGCTGCTTGTTGAATCTTCATCAAATTTTCTGAAAAAAGTGTCACATTGGGTCTTGTGCATGGAACATTTTGAAGTGATCTGTGAAGCAGGGGCCAAGAAAAACAGGTGGGGGGAGAGGGTAAAAAAAAGTGCATTGCCCATGTTAATTCCAACAGAGATTTTAGACACTTCTACAACCAGAACTGCAGGATCAAATTACACCAAATTTGGCAGAAAGGTAGCTCTTGATCCAGAAACCACCCTTTTTGCTATTTGGTGTAAATCTGATGTTGAGCACCCTCGTCATGCACTGCTTACGACCTCACATATGACATCACTCATGACATGATCTGCGACACAATTTAGAAGACCACTGATGACATCTCAAATGATATCACTGATGACATCGCTGATTACATCATCCAAGCTTCTTTTATACACATAGGGGGTCATTACAACCTCAGCGGTCTTTTAAAAAGACCGCCGAGGCTGCGGGAGACAGAATACCGCCATTGACAGCGGTATTCCTGGCTCCCTATTATGACTTTTCCGCTGGGCCAGCGGACGGTAACAGTGTTACCGTCTGCTGGCCCAGCGGAAAAGTCACATCAACATTGCTGCCGGCTCGTAATAAAGCCGGAGGCAATGCTGATGTGCAGCGGGTGCAGTAGCACCCATCGCGCATTTCACTGCCCGAAATACGAGCAGTGAAATGCGCGACGGGGCTATGCCTGGGGGCCCCTGTCCTGCCCATGCCAAGTGCATGGGCAGGGCAGGGGCCCCCAGGGGCACCCCAAGTCCCCTTTCCGCCAGCCTTTCAATGGCGGTGTTTACCGCCACGGACAGGCTGGCGGTTGGGGACTCATAATCCCCAGGGCAGCGGTGCTTGCACCGCTGCCCTGGGGATTATGACCGCCAGACGGAAGCCTGGTGGTATAGTGGAGGGGCCGGCGGTATGGCCGTGGCTATTGCGCCACGGTCATAATAGCTGGCGGAACACCGCCAGCCTGTTGGCGGTGTTACCGCCAACTTACCGCCGGCCGCCAGGGTCGTAATGACCCCCATAGTTCTTTGAAAGGATATACCATTCAAGCTATGAAAGTAAGTGGAAAATAGCTCAGAATAATATGAAGAGTTTTACTGTTACATACAACCACCATAGGTAAATCAAGCTTGTATTATTTGCAACAGTGACTCTATTCCAAACACTTTATGGGTAGCCAAGTACATATTGACTATAAACAACAGATGAACGGTTAACCTATCCTGCGCATGGTGTCCAATCTGTATGGAACTGCTCAGGGAAAACCAAGTTCCTTGAGATACTCAGTCCCTGCTACATAAATGATGCCATACTATGGACACTCCTTACCTGTATCAAACCCCAGACAGTCACTGAACCTACATTGAGAAATGAAGTTGGTATGAGTAGAAAAGTGAGCACTGTTAACATTGTTTGCTCTATGGAGAGAATTTACTCTGTACCACACTGTTTTCAGATAATGAAACTCTCATGAGAAATAGACCTCAAAGTGTTAAAAAGTGTCTACTAAGCACAGTGTACACTATGCAAAACTTGTCCGAAAGCAACTATTCACCTAAAATAACCAAGGTCTGAAGGTGCTTAAGTTCATACTACCTGCAGCCTTCATACTGTGGTAAAAACTTTACAGGTTGCCCATCTTCTGAAGCAGAACAATCACATGTACATACGTTAGTACCTGGCTGGTGCACAAAGTCTTCTATGTTAAGTAGAAATTGCAATTCTGAGACAATTCTATCTAATAAGTCAAGGCTGCTTACAATACTTAGGGGGTTATTACAACTTTGGAGGAGGTGTTAATCCGTCCCAAAAGTGACGGTAAAGTGACGGATAAACCACAAGCCGTATTACGAGTCCATTATATCCTATGGAACTCGTAATACGGCTGGTGGTATATCCGTCACTTTTGGGACGGATTAACACCTCCTCCAAAGTTATAATAACCCCCTTAGTATGTAGTACGAAGAATCTTTGTCCTGCTGGAAACATTTTCTGCATTATCAAAAAACTTGTGTGGAACATAATGAACACAAGTAAACTGTCACCTGCACATAGAATTATTCTTCAATACAAAGATTTATAATGTTTTCAATACCTCTACACACCCATGATGCTTTAGCAGGACATGTGTTTCGTAAACACTTATAGCGAGTAAATGGACCCAGGCTTTACTCAATTAGGTTGAAATGTAACACAGCAGTTACCCGACGCTATATATACTATTAAACAAAAAAATACACTCATTTGATGATGTCATCAGTGATGTAATTGGTGATGCCATTAATGATGTTTTTTGAGATGTCATCAGTGATGTCATGGTGAAATAGAACATGTAATAAGTGATGTCATATTTGAGGTCATAACCAGTGCATGTTGGAGGCACAAGTTATAAATCAAAGTCCGTGTGCAGTGGGCTGTTGACCACGAGACCTGGCCTTTGGCCAGGGCCTGTGGCCAACCCCCATAAAGTCAGTCAACCCTACATTACTATACTTAATGGCCTTTTATTTTATTAAAGGAGTGGGGGCTTCACAGCCCCCCTTCTTGAGCCTCATTAGGCCTTGGGGACTTTATTCCCCAGGTCAGTTTTATAATTAAATGGGAGGGGAGCCACATGGCCTCCCTACCCCAGCCTTAGCAGGCCACAGGCTCAACCAGGGCCTTTTTTTAAAGGGGAGAAGGGCCACAGAGCCCCTCTGACAAGACCTTATTAGGCCCTAGGAACCCCATCCCTAGGGCCTGTTTTTAAATAAAATGGACGGGCCATATGCCCCCCTCGCAGAGCCTTGTAAGGTCCTAGGGTCCATCCCCTAGGCTACTTCTTTAAATAAAGGGGAGGGGCTGTGTGGCACCACTCCCTGAGCCTTATTAGGTCCTGGGGGCCCCATCCTCCAGGGCAGTTTTTTTATTAAAGGGGAGCAGGCCACAAGGCCCCCCTCCCCTGAGCCTTGATGGGCCCTGGTGACCTCATCCCCCATGGCCAATCACTAAATTAAGGGGAGGGTCCCAGAGCCTTATTAGGCCCTGTGGACCCCATCCCCAAGGGCATTTTTTTTGCATTAGAGGAGAGGGGCCTATGTGGCCTTCCTCCCGGAAACCTTGATAGGCCATAAAGACTCCATTCCACAGGACTATTCATTAAAATTGAGGAGTGGGACAAACGGCCCCCCTCCCGGGCTGATTTCAGACCTCTGGACCTCATCCCTTGGGACAAAACATTAATTTTAGGGGGAAGGAGGAACGCATTCCCCCTCTCCAAGCCAATTTCAGCCACGGGGACCCATCCCCTGTGGCCCACTTCTGTTAAATATGGATGCCCTAGTGCCCACCCAGGGCACTCACCACAGTCTCCTTGGGGGCTGTGGAAGGCCACCACAGCCCTAGCCTGCTATCCATGTACAGAAGGAGCCAAATTTCTCCCACCTGGACAGAGCAGCTCCTAACGCTGCTCCCTCCGGGCAGGAGCAATATTTTGATTTGTTTCCCAGCCTGCAACGGGACAGGCAGAGAAACTGATTAAAAGTCTGCTCCCAGCGAACTAGAGCATTTCTTAAGCTCCTGCCTACTGGGAGTGAACTTGGTGTTAGTTGCTGCTTGACTGGAAGTTTTGAAAATGTTCCTGCCAAGTGAAAGCAAACACAGGTTTCCCTGTCTGCGCCTCTGTGGGCAGGTAAACCGCTATGTCCTGGAGGTGGGCTCCCTGGGACATAGCTGCTGAGCCAGCCCCAGGGATGGGGTGTCCAGGGCCATTGTTGGCTCAGGGAGATGGGCCCCATGTCCCCCCTTCTTAAAGTAATCACCCCAGGATTGGGTGCCCCGGAGCATTTGGAGGCTCGGGTAGGAGGCATCTGTGAAGGTCCCCTCCCTTTTATGAAATCAGCCCCAGGGGCAGGTTCCTCAGGCCATAAATATAATGAATGCGACACAGCGGCAATTTAGTTTTTTTTGGGATCACAGCATTTTCAGCTATTTTGTTCCTTTTAGGACCAGTGGGGCATCCTTCTGGGTCCCTCCAAGGGGATCTAGGGGGCAAGCACATCCCGACCCTGCCCTCATATATCTTTCTATTTTTCTGCCTTCAAGGCAAGGGACTAAGAGCCTGATTTAGAGTTTGGCGGATGGGGTTACTCCATCACAAAAGTGACGGATATCCTGTCTGCCGTGCTACAATTCCATTATAGCCTACGTAAATTGTAATATGGCAGACGGGATATCCGTCACATTTGTGATGGAGTAACCGGTCTGACAAACTCTAAATCAGGCCCTGAGTCCCCAAGTCCTGTAATGGCTGCCAGCAACATTTTTCTCATGTTTCTTGGAGTAGTCAGAGTTCTTGTTCTCTCAGAAGTCTGACTCGAGTGGAAGTAAGATGGCCCAAGAGAAATAAAGATCCCTGGGACAATCAGAACGCTTTATTTGTAAATTGACGCTCCTGCACAAATCTCGTGAGACTCTCACAAGTCCAAATGTCAAAATATACAATTATATTTGACCCTCAATTTCTCCAAAACTATTGAATGGATTTACACCAAATCACAGAAAGCACAATCCTTTCCAAGATCAAGCTTCCTGTCGAATTGGTGTAATTCCATTCAACAGCTTTTACTCCTGCCCTAGCTAACTGTAACTCACACCCTCTCAATGCACTGATAATTACCCTACATATTGCATCACTAATGACATATTTTTTAACATCACTGATAATATCACTGTGCATGGTGGGGCACAGGTTATAGTTACCTTAGGGTACGAGTTATAGTTTGTTGAGATAACTCTAACTATAATAAGGGAATTTCAGTCAATTTTAGAGTTTAAAACTGAACATTTCACCCAAACATAAACTTGCTCTAACCTGTTTTTTCAGTATATATATATATATATATATATATATATATATATATATATATATATTGCCTACAGGAGCAGTAACCAGTAGGTCGTCTTAGTTACGACCTAGTTTCCATAGGAAGTGTTTTTTTAACAATAACTTTGCCACCATTTGATATATCCTGATGACATTTTCAAAACAAGTTTGTCACTCACTTCAATTGCTGTTTTGAAAGTTTTAGGCCGATCTGTCAAGCGGGTGCTGAGAAAAAGTGAAGGCTTCTCAAATGCTTTTTTTTCCTCTGCAGTTTCATATAGGGATTTTAAACATGACTACAGCCCGAACCGCTGGATGGAATTTCGCCAAATTTGGCAGAAAGGTAGCTCTTGGTCCAGAAAAAGCCATTTTGATTTGTTAGTGTACATCTATTAAGTAGTGTTTGAGATCTTAAAAGAAAACTAAATTAGTATATGTAGAGGCGCATACCCTTTGCAAAGAAACCCAATCTCATGCAGAGATCATTGTAGGCAGCCATTTTAGAACTCGGGCTCAGCAGAGTCCCAAACAAAAAGGAACAAAAGAGAAGGGGTAGGGTAGGAACACCTGCACACATTCACAAATTCAGCGAAAATTGTAAAAAAAAAAAACAAGTACGACCTCCCGCTTGTTCAGTTTAGCCCCCAGGTGTGCGAGGCCCCGGGTCATGAGGGATTGTAATGCACACGGTGATGTACAGTTCAGAAGCACACACACTGATCCACAGTTCAGAAGCAAACGCTGTGAGGTACAGTTCGGAAGCACAAACATTGACACACGCTATGACGCACAGTTCGGAAGCACACACTGTGAGGCGCAGTCAGAAAGCACTGCCTGGTGCACAGCTTTGAAGCACACAAGGTAATCCACAATTCCGAAGCACTCTGTCAGGCGGAGTTAAAAAGCACACACTATGATTTCAAGACGGAAACCATTCCCCGTGATAAACATTTTGAAAGCACTGTGATTTACAGTCGAAAAACACTCACTGCGGATTGATGTGATGCTCACTCATGGTGAGAAATAGAACAATACTTGCTGTCACCTGCAGTGCTGCACAAATACTGTGATGAACAGTGTAGGACCTCACACTCTAAAGTGCATTGCAAAAGCACACACTGTGATGGGCAATGAGGATGGCACACTGTGATGTGCAGTGAAGAAGCACACACTGTGATGTGCAGTGCAGGAGCACACACTCCGATAAGCAGAGCAGAAGCAAACACTCTACACCGTCAAATAGCACCCACTAGCTACTGCCCTACAACCTTATGCAGCACCACCCACTAGCTACTGACCTACAACCTTATGCAGCACTCTGTGAGAGGCTATCAGCTAAGGATAGGGCTACACAGATGCTGTGTGCTTGACACAGCTTGTGAAAAACTGACTGTGTAATGACTCCAAACAATTGCGCACGATAAGGTGTTGGTTTTATCCTATGGGTTATAAGTGTCCCTGTGCGTGCCTTGATTAGTGTCTATATATCTGTGTGTATTGTTGAATTTTGTGCATGCTTTTGTGTCAGTTGCGTGTGTGTACTGGTCTGACCCCATCAACACCTTATCCCAGTGCCTGAGCGGTTCTACCCGGATACACGTGTGTTTTTGTGTCATTCCTCTCTCAGAACTGTCCCCGCTTGCGCCTGACTCACTTATGGAACAACCTTTCACTCTTGGTCAAGTGTCTCATGTGACTAACCAGGGGTGATACGAGCGGATTCACTGCTGCCAGCATTTCACCGAAATGAGTACAGAGCTTGTGTGTTTGAAACGACACCCCGGTAGTGGGGGAGAGGGCAGCTGGAGGGTGGTAGGGGCAGGTGGGTGGGGGCTTCTTCTTGTTTCTAACAGTGGGGTTTCCTGTGCATTGGACTACTTCCAGCATACAGTGAAATGGACATAGTGGAACTGCAGAGTCTGGCCTCAAAGTTGGCTCTTTTACAGGGCTGAGTGTGTCCAATGACAGAGGAGTGGGAGCAAAGGCAAGGATGTGGTAAGAAACATCCATCAAAAGTGTAAAAAAAAAAAGGACGAGTAAATGACAAATCAAAAATAGATGGTGCGGAAAATCCCAAATAAGCCAATAATAAAGGAAATAAGACAATTGAATATTCTGTTACAGCATTGTTTCAGGCTGCTGGGGCATGGTTCTATTACAGAGAGGTTCACACTCCTGCAACAACACCTCTTATATTCAGATGCCATCACTCACATGGCAGAATAATGGGGTGCCAGAGCACGCGCATGGCAAAAACACATAAACAATCAGCTAGAATAAAAATACAAAACAAAAATCTGAAAGAAAAAAAATAATTATAGTTTTACGATGAAGCTCAATACTCAGCCATACAACTTGGCAAGGCATTTGCAACAACAAGCTGCAATTCTAGCTGCAAACGTTCAGAATATGATTACAAAGTATAGGCTTTCCAATAGTCATTCCTCATAGGAGCGCAGCACTGGGGTTTACATGTTTTTTTCTTTTTTTTAATTCGGATTATGAATATCGTGTATGCTTTCTTTGCAGTGGGGTTAGTGAAATACAGTCAAGGTATCAACAGGTTTAGGTCTGTAAAATATCTTCTCTTTGAAGTGAAAATTTGAAACCCCAAAGATAGTTTCAATGATCCCAGCTGATACAGTTTAAAGAATGAATAATAGGAAATTGTCCAACATGAGCCCACATGTTGGAATGCTTTTATATAAATATTTATTAATACCCTGCAGTGAAAATAGCTATGGACCAATATGAGCACATTATTTGTAACGTGTACGAATAAACACAGGTTCACACATTGAATATTGTAGTGCTATTGTGTTATTGTTAGCAGAACATATCTCATGTCACCAAATACTGCCTATGGCTGGCACATGTTGCATTCTGGAATCACTGTAGAAAGGAAATCAACGGGGCCCTACTCAGAAGGCCTACCCTACTGAGACTTTATCTCACAAGGCCTAGCTATTGTAAGTATACCTCGCTGTGCCGATTTATTTTTGTGTGTTCAGCTTATGGCTAAACACCATAGTTTTCTTAAATGCACCACATAAAAAAATAGCATGAAGAAGCTCCCTATAAGGAGAATATTATGCCCTATGAGGTGTCATTTGTGAATAACAGCTCCTCACTACCCTCAATAATTTATAAATAAATATATATTCACTAAAAAAGCAAAGGTTTCAGGAATTTTATAGTTAGGAATGAAAATGTCACTTACCCAGTGTAAATCTGTTCGTGGCATCAGTCGCAGTAGATTCGCATGTTTTGCAATAGCTCGCCATCTGGTGTTGGGCCGGAGTGTTACAAGTTGTTTTTCTTCGAAGAAGTCTTTCGAGTCACGGGACCAAGTGACTCCTCCTTTTGTCTCTATTGCGCATGGGCGTCGACTCCATCTTCGATTGTTTTTCCCCGCAGAGGGTGAGGTAGGAGTTGAATTGTAGTAATAGTGCCCATGCAATGGAGTGACTAAGTATGCACCTATATAAGGTTGAGATGATACATATATAAATAGTTGAAGGTAACTTCCAAACTGCTACAGGCTCCCGGGGAGGCGGGTGGGCACATGCGAATCTACTGCGACTGATGCCACGAACAGATGTACACTGGGTAAGTGACATTTTCAGTTCGATGGCATCTGTCGCTGTAGATACGCATGTTTTGCATAGACTACTAAGCAGTTATCTCCCCAAAAGCAGTGGATCAGCCTGTAGGAGTGGAAGTAGTCTGAAATCATGTTCTTAGTACGGCTTGACCTACTGTGGCTTGTTGTGCGGATAACACGTCTACACAGTAGTGCTTGGTGAATGTGTGAGGCGTAGACCATGTGGCTGCCTTACATATTTCTTGCATTGGGATGTTTCCTAGAAAGGCCATGGTAGCACCTTTCTTTCTGGTTGAGTGTGCCCTTGGTGTAATGGGCAGCTGTCGTTTAGCTTTAAGGTAGCAGATTTGGATGCATTTAACTATCCATCTGGCTATACCTTGTTTTGATATTGGGTTTCCTGCATGAGGTTTTTGAAATGCAATAAATAGTTGTTTAGTCTTTCTGATGTTTTTTGTTCTGTCAATGTAATACATCAATGCTCTTTTGACATCTAATGTATGTAGTGCCCTTTCAGCTACGGTATCTGGCTGTGGAAAGAACACTGGAAGTTCCACTGTTTGATTTAGATGGAACGGTGAAATAACCTTTGGCAAAAATTTAGGATTGGTCCTTAGGACGACCTTATTCTTGTGTAGTTGTATAAAAGGTTCCTGTATTGTAAACGCCTGAATCTCGCTTACTCTTCTTAGGGAAGTAATGGCGATGAGAAATGCCACCTTCCAGGTTAGGAACTGTATTTCGCAGGAGTGCATGGGTTCAAAAGGTGGACCCATAAGTCTAGTTAGGACAACATTTAGGTTCCATAAAGGAACAGGTGGTGTTCTTGGTGGTATAATTCTCCTAAGGCCCTCCATGAATGCTTTAATGACTGGTATCTTATATAGGGAAGTTGAATAGGTAGTCTGCAGGTATGCAGATATTGCTGCAAGGTGTATTTTAATGAAAGAGAAAGCCAGGTTAGATTTTTGTAAGTGAAGCAAGTAACCCACTACATGTTCTGGAGTTGTGTGTAATGGTTGTATTTGATTAATATGGCAGTAGCAAACAAACCTCTTCCATTTACTTGCATAGCAGTGCCTGGTGGATGGCCTTCTGGCTTGTTTTATGACTTCCATACATTCTTGGGTAAGTTGTAAGTGCCCGAATTCTAGGATTTCAGGAGCCAGATTGCTACATTCAGCGATGCTGGATCTGGGTGTCTGATCTTTTGGTTGTGTTGTGTCAACAGATCTGGCCTGTTGGGCAATTTGATGCAGGGTACTACTGATAGGTCTAGCAGCGTTGTGTACCAGGGTTGCCTTGCCCAAGTTGGTGCTATTAATATGAGTTTGAGTTTGTTTTGACTGAGTTTGTTTACCAGGTAAGGAAGGAGAGGGAGAGGAGGAAAAGCGTAAGCAAATATCCCTGACCAGTTCATCCATAGGGCATTGCCTTGGGACTGTTTGTGTGGGTATCTGGATGTGAAGTTTTGGCATTTTGCGTTCTCCTTTGTCGCAAACAAGTCTATCTGAGGTGTTCCCCAGAGTTTGAAATAAGTGTTCAGAATTTGGGGGTGAATTTCCCATTCGTGGACCTGTTGGTGATCTCGAGAGAGATTGTCTGCGAGTTGATTTTGGATCCCTGGTATAAATTGTGCTATTAGGCGAATTTGGTTGTGAATTGCCCAACGCCAAATCTTTTGTGCTAGCAGGCTTAACTGCGTGGAGTGCGTCCCCCCTTGCTTGTTTAGATAATACATTGTTGTCATGTTGTCTGTTTTGACGAGAATGTATTTGTGAACTATTATTGGTTGGAAAGCTTTTAGTGCTTGAAAAACTGCTAGAAGTTCTAGGTGATTTATATGCAGTTTTGTTTGATGTACGTTCCATTGTCCTTGTATGCTGTGTTGATCGAGGTGTGCTCCCCACCCTGTCATGGAAGCATCTGTTGTTATTACGTATTGTGGCACTGGGTCTTGGAAAGGCCGCCCCTTGTTTAAATTTATGTTGTTCCACCACAGAAGCGAGAGGTAAGTTTGGCGGTCTATTAACACCAGATCTAGAAGGTGACCCTGTGCTTGTGACCATTGTGATGCTAGGCACTGTTGTAAGGGCCTCATGTGCAGTCTTGCGTTTGGGACAATGGCTATGCATGAAGACATCATGCCTAGGAGTTGTAGTACCATCTTTGCTTGTATCCTTTGTGTTGGATACGTGCGTTGTATGATGGTGTTGAAATTTTGAATTCTTTGTGGACTTAGAGTGGCTACTCCTTTTGATGTGTCTATTATGGCTCCCAGGTATTGTTGTACCTTGCGCGGCAGAATTTTGGATTTTGTGAAATTGACGGTGAACCCTAGTTTGAAGAGGGTTTGTATGATATGATTTGTGTGATTTGAGCACTCTATTAACGAATGGGCCTTGATTAGCCAGTCGTCTAGATATGGGAACACATGTATTTGCTGCCTTCTTATGTGTGCAGCGACTACCGCTAGACATTTGGTAAAGACTCTTGGTGCGGTTGTTAATCAGAAAGGCAGTACCTTGAATTGGTAATGTATTCCCTTGAATACAAACCTTAGGTATTTCCTGTGCGATGGGTGTATTGGTATATGGAAATAAGCATCCTTGAGGTCTAAAGTTGCCATGTAGTCGTGTTGTTTTAGCAATGGCAATACTTCTTGTAGTGTGACCATGTGAAAGTGGTCTGATTTGATGAAAGTGTTCACTACTCTGAGGTCTAGGATTGGTCTCAGCGTTTTGTCCTTCTTTGGTATCAGAAAGTACAGTGAGTAAACTCCTGTGTTTATTTGTGTGTTTGGCACTAATTCGATTGCATTCTTTTGCAATAGTGCCTGCACTTCTATCTCCAGGAGATTGGAATGGTGTGTTGTCAAATTTTGTGCTTTTGGTGGTATGTTTGGAGGGAATTGTAGAAATTCTATGCAATAACCATGTTGGATAATTGCTAGAACCCAAGTGTCTGTAGTGATTTCCTCCCATGCTTTGTAATAATGACTTATTCTTCCCCCCACTGGTGTTGTGTGGAGGGGGTGAGTGACATGTGAGTCACTGTTTAGTAGTAGGGGTTTTGGGGCTCTGAAATCTTCCTCTATTCCTAGGGAATTGCCCTCCTCTATATTGTCCCCGAAAACCTCCTCTATACTGTCCCTGGTAACTGGACGGTGTTGCTTGTGAGGTGCTGGCTTGTGTGCTCTGACCCCGAAACCCCCCTCGAAAGGGTGTTTTACGGAATGTGCTGTTATTCCCTCTGCTCTGCGGGGAGTAGAGTGCGCCCATGGCTTTGGCAGTGTCCGTATCTTTTTGGAGTTTCTCAATCGCTGTGTCCACTTCTGGACCGAACAGTTCTTTTTCGTTAAAAGGCATATTGAGAACTGCTTGTTGAATCTCTGGTTTAAATCCAGACGTTCGGAGCCATGCATGCCTTCTGATAGTTACAGATGTATTAATTGTCCGTGCAGCTGTATCTGCAGCGTCCATGGAGGAGCGGATCTGGTTGTTGGAAATGGTCTGTCCCTCCTCAACCACTTGTTTTGCCCTATTTTGTAAGTCTTTGGGCAGATGTTCAATGAGATGTTGCATCTCGTCCCAGTGGGCTCTGTCATAGCGCGCAAGTAGTGCCTGGGAGTTCGCGATGCGCCACTGGTTTGCAGCTTGTGCTGCGACTCTCTTACCAGCTGCATCGAACTTGCGGCTTTCTTTATCTGGGGGTGGTGCATCTCCAGATGTGTGGGAGTTGGCCCTTTTCCTAGCTGCTCCTACAACGACAGAGTCTGGTGGCAGCTGTGTAGTGATGAAAACCGGGTCTGTAGGAGGCGCCTTATACTTTTTTTCCACCCTTGGTGTGATTGCCCTACTTTTGACCGGCTCCTTAAAGATTTCTTTTGCGTGCCGGAGCATACCAGGGAGCATAGGCAGGCTTTGGTATGAGCTGTGGGTGGAGGAGAGTGTGTTGAATAAAAAATCATCCTCGACCTGTTCTGAGTGGAGGCTTACGTTGTGAAATTGTGCTGCTCTAGCCACCACTTGAGAATACGCGGTGCTGTCCTCTGGTGGAGATGGCTTCGTAGGGTATGCCTCCGGACTGTTATCTGACACTGGGGCGTCGTATAGGTCCCATGTGTCTTGATCTTGGTCACCCTGACTTATGGTGGTGTGAGCTGGGGAGTGTGATGGAGTTTGTGCTGGTGAGACGTTAATCACGGGCGGAGGAGAGGGTGGTGGGGTAACTCTTTTCACCACTTTTGGTTGTGGTGTCTGTTCAGTTTGGAACTCCAACCTTCTCTTTCTTCTAATGGGGGGAAGGGTGCTTATTTTTCCTGTCCCCTGCTGTATGAAAATACGCTTTTGTGTATGGTCCACATCAGTTGATTGTAGCTCTTCCTCAAACCTATGCTTTTGCATTTGGGAGGTTAGCGAGTGCTCTTCTGTATAAGAGCCTGAAGCTGGGTCGCTTGCAGTTTGGTTCGGGACCGAAACCCTGTCTGCGTGTTTTTTCGGCTCCGAGGTGACTTTTTTCTTTTTCTGGGCCGAAACCTCTCGCCGTCGATCTTCTTCGGTGCCGCTGTCTCGGCGTCGAGCCGTGTCCACACTGGCATCTCGGTGTCGAGGCTTGTCTCAAGCACTTTCTCGGTCCCGAGAAGGCTGCGTGCCGGTGTCTCGACCGGAGTCGGACGATCTCGGCACTGTTTGGGCCTTTTTCGGTGCCGACGGTCGGTCACCGAATTTATGGGTGGAGCCATGGCCTGATGGCAGTGGCGTCCCCTGGGCCTTGTAAATCTTCCTCTGTGTGGTGTTCGACGTCTTACTCACGGTTTGTGTATCGTCGAATCCTTCGGAGTCCGATTCTTGGATCGAAAAGGATCCCTCCTCTTCTTGTTCCTCGAACTCCCGGTGGGCTGTCGGCGCGGACGCCATCTGAAGTCTTCTGGCTCGACGGTCTCGGAGAGTTTTTCGGGACCGGAACGCACGACAGGCCTCGCAGGTGTCTTCGCTGTGCTCAGGTGACAGGCACAGGTTACAGACCAAGTGTTGGTCTGTATAGGGGTATTTATTGTGGCATTTGGGGCAGAAACGGAACGGGGTCCGTTCCATCGGCGTTCTTCAGCACGTGGTCGGGCCGACCAGGCCCCGACGGGGGATCGAAAAACTACCCCGAAGGGCACCGGAGCTCTTCGATCTTCGATGCGGTGTTGAATCTAACTACGCCGATCCCGAACGCAACAATACCGACGAAAATCTTCCGAAATTAGCTATCTTTCCGTTCCGAAACTCGGAGCGACAGGAACACGTCCGAACCCGATGGCGGAAAAAAAACAATCGAAGATGGAGTCGACGCCCATGCGCAATGGAGACAAAAGGAGGAGTCACTCGGTCCCGTGACTCGAAAGACTTCTTCGAAGAAAAACAACTTGTAACACTCCGGCCCAACACCAGATGGCGAGCTATTGCAAAACATGCGTATCTACAGCGACAGATGCCATCGAACATAACATTTTTTTAAATGTAGAAATTCACTGAAAACACCAAGGGTTTCAGGGACTTTATGTTTAGGCTGACTTTTCAGGCATACATAACCATAGAAATTCAGCAGTTATAATTACCTCACCAAACTATAACTTATACCCCCACAATGCACTGCTTAAGACCTCACATATTACTTCTCATGACATGGTCAGTGACATCACAGATGACATCTCAAATGACATCACTGATGACATCATTCACATACCTACTCACACACCCATATAACCGCTGATCCCAAACCCCTGTTAACACAGGAGTTTTTAATGAAATTATTAATAATTATTCATGTATCCTGAGTGTCGATTTTTCATGGAAAATGTATTAACTTAGAGAAAAATAATGCACGCATTTGAAAGTGTGACAACATAAGCAGCCACCAGTATTCACAAAGTGAACTTATTAATGGCTTATTAATATGAAATGTTGAGCTTAGGTTTGAGTAATGTAGCAATACGTCATATTACGCGTTGTGTATTATGTCTTAGCTTTATTAATTGTATGCTTTAACTTAGCGGAGGTCTTGGCCTAGTTGCACAGCCTGATGTCAAGCTGCATTGCTTAAGCGTTTAATAAAATGTCTGCTTCGAGAATTAAATTGTGATTCTCCACTGTTCTGTCCATGTGCCCATAGCTAAAAGTCTTTCTCATGAGAACTGCTTGGTAGAAGATGCTATACTAGCTAATGCAACATTTTTTTATGTAATGTGTGTAAGACTGAGTTTCTCAGGAGAATACAATGGAGACTCTGACTAGAGTATAAGCTGCAACAGTATTGTTACCTGAATGAGGAGAGCAGGACAAGAGGAGCCAATCATCGACATGTGAACTATGTACTAGTAGAAATGTAGATTAAGGGTATTAGTTTTATTGAACAAAGTGTAAACATGCGATCCCTTGAACAATAGGGGCATAGGTAGTAGTTTTAAGAAATCTAACTTAGCAGGACTGCACTGAGAAGAGGACAGTATTTTGCATTTTGCCTTTTGCCACCGCATTTGCCCATTTTTCCCAGAGACATGCTTAACTTTACTGCTTAAAGACTTTGTCGTTTCTGAACTTTGATGCTGAAATCCTGATGCCTAGCTGACCGAACTGATGTCCTGAGGACGAAGACTATCACAACTTGCTGATCCAAACGACTGAGGATAGGTATATTGACTATGATGTTGTTTGCTATGTCTATTTGCTTTTGTTTCTAGTTACCAACCGCGCTTTTGATATAACCATAGTTAAATGTTTTCTAAATTCGTGTTGACTAAATTGTTTTGCATGAAGCCCAAATATGGTGATTCTAATTTGGTGTTAGTTAGGGATCTCACTGATGAAGATTGCTACATCTAATAACATTTGATGTCTCTTCTTAGCTGAAACTAAATGTATGTAATCTCGTTTGCGCAGTTATTGTTGCTATTGATTTGCGCTGTAATTTTGGAATGCGTAGTAGGACAAGCCTTGATTAGATTGCGTTTCGTTTTCCGCTTCGGACAGACAGTGTTGTTTCTATATGTTTTATCAATTGATTTTGATATTAGTCAACATTACCTTAGCATTGTTAATATAAGGAGATAAATATTCTAACTTTTACATAAAGGTGTGGTTATTCATGGCTGCAAGGTCATGGTATGTGATAATTATTCCCCATTTTCCTTCCACTCCCCCGCTCACTCCCATATTTATTACAATTGTGTGTGTGGAGATCTCCAACACTGTGGGAAAATCTCCACACAGAAAAGATAGGAGAGGCAGAAGGGGAGGTCTCTGTTCATAGTTTTGTGATCCTCATTTTGTAGTACCTCTATGATACTACCCTATGCGCTACAAAATGTGGTTTGGCAATCAGACCCAAATGTGTAAAGCGCTTCTGTATTTACTGCATTATAGCCATTTTGAAAGGTTTGCTAAGTGAGTAAAGGAAGAAAACATCGCTGGTGTCAACCATAAATTCTTTCAATAAAATGGAGACCCATATTTGTTCGGGGTCCTCTATGACTGCTCAGATGGTGAAGGATGCATTAATGATCGACATAATGTTGGAGGCAAATTAATAAGTGCATTTGCTGATGAATTTAGCATGGCTAGCCTTAAGAAGAAATGACGATGACTAAAACAAAGCTGCACTAAATTCAGGAAGATTTTTACAGCCATGCAGGGGGCACATTAAATTAGGTTTACCCTCATTTATTACATTTTAATGACAGTTGTATAATGTTGGGAACGACTCTAATAATTATTTTTTCTTGTTTGCCTTTTTTTTATCTTGTTTATTCATTCTAACAAGGTGTACTAATTCAAGCCCGGCACGAAACATACCCAGCTAGCATTCACATTTTCATAAACACCCCGTGCCAATAAAAACGAATTCATTACTTGGCATACATACACCTACCTCTTCCAGGCATTCCATCGTGCAGTGACCTTCAGAGTGGAAAGAAGGCATGCCTGGTGGGATCATATGATGAAGGCTGACCCAAACACCAGTCTCTATGACCCCTGCATCGTGTTTTCTCAAATGTGAGGTGTAATACAATCGAAGTCCAGAGCTGTCAATCAATCCTGTGAAAGGAGAACACTATGACACACCAAGTGGTAAAACATAGGGGACACCAACGAAACTCAAGGGAAAAGAACTCATGAGGTATCTTTGCACATTAAATGGGAGTGAGAGACAGAGGCAGTGACAATGGCTCCCTTTCCTGAAGCAGTAGCATATCACTTATAGTGAAGTGAGGATCCAAATGAGAACACAATGTCAAATCAAGCAGTACATTTCAGTGGTGAGCCCCCTAACTCCTGAAGCCAAAACCCTGCTTTAGTGGATGCTATTAATTCGTGCTGCACATTGATGCATCACCCTATCACTAAAATGTTAGATAGGACAGCTGTCATTAAGCAGGGACCCGGCAGCAAATATTTCAGGTCAGCAAACAGTCAGGCCCTCATTTTGACTATGGCGGCTCTGCCATGTTCATTATGTGGAGGCCAGACCGCTGCTTTTGCGGTGGTCCGACCTCCACCACGGCCCTCGCTGTCTCATGACCACCAGGGTCGCAATGAGAGCCTCCGTCTTCTCAAGCAGTGGCGGTTCCCCCAGAAGGGCAGAGGAGTGTTGCCCCATTCGGGGCCAATAGGATATTGCTGCTGATTTGCCGCAGGGAGGAGAGGCCACTTCAGTTTGAAGTACACATGTTCATTTGAAAAACTGTCTTGCAATGGCCAGCTCGACATGAGCAATTCAAACCTTTTCAACCAGAGCTGTTTTAGACAGCTCGGTGGAGAGCAGGCACAGGCCTCGAGTGCCTGTAGGGCACTGAGCCAGCCCACTCCAACCAATCCTGGTGCTTCTCTCATGGTGCTTAACAGTATTAACAGCTTGAGGGCAGCGTCTGGGTTGGTTACGTGCTGTAGCCTTGTTATAGGTAGATTAAACATTTATTTGTTCTTTATAAAAAGGTGTTACTTGAATTTGTAGTGCAATTTAATGTAATGTAATATAGATACTTTATTAGAATTGGTACTCATGTTAAGCTCTCCAATGTCTTCAGGTCTAGTTTGCTCAGTGTGCTATATTAGAAAAAAACTGCTCTTATAGTCCCCCACCATTTTCATATGTCATCACCTATTACTAACATCTACAACATTGTTCTAGGTATCATTGCTCCAGTTCAAGGAATTTTTGATTACTTCTTTCTCAGCAGTGCTCAAGGCTGCAGTCTCGATCCCCATAGAAACAAAACACACATGGATCTACTTGAGGCTAATAAATTACTGTTGAATCTCTAACCTTTCTAAAGCAGTTAGGGCACTGGTAAAACAACTGCTAAGTCCATTGATATTCTGTACCCTTTCCAAGGGGAATTCTGGTCTTAGTGGGAGTGCTGAATCCAGTTTTGCAGCAATAATGCATAGCTACCATATACTGGTTGATAAAGACACCTTGTCAGAGCTCTAGTCCTTTTGCCTCCGTCAGCCCCTTTCATAAACGTCCAGAGCAACTTTGTAGTGTCTGCATGTACATTTAGGTTCCTGGAGGTTAGAGAAATGGCATAAAACAGAGGTTGTCTTTCTTGCTTGTCAGGAACATTAACAATGTTGCTCTACTGCTTAGTCATTAAGATCCATTTCAAAAGCACTGCATAGTGTCAGAAGCTTTGGCCTGTCTCTACGTACTAGTAGAGTTTTATTCATGCTCCTTGATGGTTCCTTTTTGTTTCTTTGAATTTTAATTATTTTCACACAGCTGTCATGCTCAATAAAAATGTCCTGTTGTCATTGAATAGTTTAATGGGTCTAAATATTCTCCAATTAGAGTCCAAAAATGATCAGGATGCAGGGGTCATGGGTAGTTCCCAAACAGGTTTTCAAACTCTATGGTCATTCTTGCAGACCTGCCCTGAAGCAGCCCAACTAATCAAGAGCCCCCCTCTGTGTCACCACTATCAGAATGTACAATCTGTTAAATGAATAGGGCTTGGGCATGTGCAAAATACACATGTGCATGTACAGACTCACTACACATTGCTGCGAAGAATGGAAGATTCATCATGTGTGATGCCAGTTATTCATAAATCAATGTATTGCCCTTGCTTTTAGCTCAGAGTGACTATATTTCAAGGCGATTGTCTCTATTTGAGGACTACATGCTTTATGAGAAACTTTAAACCAGATTTTAGACTGGCGTGAACTAGAAGCAAATTAGACGGATTGAGCCGAGTGGCCTTCTTGCATCTAATTGTGTAAAAATGGGTAGTCGTAGTCCTTTTTGCATTGTATTGTGAGAAGTGTCTTACGTGCCCAAGTTAATTAGCAAAGGCATATTTTGTGTAATCTATACTGAATAAGTGCCCTGTATTCCTGATAGGGTCAGTAAAATTTTTTCAACATCTTGAGGATTTTGAGCCCCGCTGTAACTCTCCACATTTGTGGTGTTTCAACCAGTGACTCCAACTGCTCTGGAATCGGGAGTGGAATGACCTACTTTTCTGGTAGGCTCTGAGGATCCCACTTGTAATCCTTGGTATCTCCTTCTCCAGAGTTACCAATGCCCACAGTATTGTACCTCTGCGGGATGGAGTTAAAGGGGGTGATAAGGAAGACCTCATAACAGACCCTCAGTGTACAATTCCTAAAGTGAAGCACATTGGCAAACAAGAAACTATCTTTATGCTGAACTATAACTTTTTAATAAACTGTACATTTATATGTCTCTTCCCAAAAATCACATCCTTTCAGTGTGATGTGTGCAAAATATACCTATACTATTAAACATGGTCAAATGCATAATGCAGTGCAAAAAGTGAAAAAAAGAGGAGCTCCATGAATCAATCTAGGCAGCTGCCTATTATCTGGGCAACAGAGGTGGCAAGCACATTACCTTGATAAAATTACTTATAGGTCTTTCATTTTTTTTTTACAAAAAGGCCAGATTTCAGTTATCAAGACTAGAAATCAAGTGCCACTGCTATGTTACTTAACTGGCTTCATCGTCTGTAAGTGTATGAAGATTCAATTTTACATAATTACTGTAAATACACTTACCTTCTTGAAATGTTGGATTATCGTAATGCACTTCCATAAGGACATACTTTGGATCTATTGATGAACCAATGGGTAGACCAACATGAGGAGGATATGTAAAACCCTGGCAAAGAGATACACAGTTGCGCTTTAAAGATGTATTACTGCTTTCAAGTTTGAGTTATTTTGTTATACAAGAATAATAACATTGTTCTATAAATATCACCTGCAGTGTGAAGATCGGTTTCCGAGTATAGGTTTCTGAAGTTACTTATATTTGAAAACATTAGCAGAGAAAATATATGGCGAGAAAATAATTTTTGATGCCGAATGTAAAGCCTCCATAAAAGCATTGCAGGATTTCTTCATGTTCCTGTAATATTACCTCTGATAACTGATCAGTGGATCCCCAATTTTTAACAGCAATGTCTTGATTTTGCAGAGACCTATGAAGATCTATGCATTTCAGAGACATTTTCAAATCCGTCAAACATTCATACATTGCCTTTCAATCCATAAGCAAAGAACGCATGAATAAAAGGCGTTCAAAATCCAATTAGTACATTTTAAAATCCATGCGATGCATATTGAAGTAAAAAGAAGGAAATACTTGTTTAAAACAGATTTTACGGTTTTCAGGATTTCTAGTCAAAAGAATGAATTTTGATATCAAGAAAGAAATAGCCCAAAAGTATAGGTATATGAGGTGCCAAGCTTCACGTGCTCAGAGGCATTTATAAGATTCCGGCATAACAAATTACCCATGAAATTCTGCTCCGACTAATTTAGAGTAGGTTAGTTTGTCAACATCCAGTTTGTCCAGATGTGGGAAAACCATATCTAATTTTACAATGCAGTAATTTCTCAAGGTAAACTTGCATGAGTCTTCGGCTGCAGCAGCAACCACGTCTATTTAACTCTTTTTCTCACAGGGTGCTTAAAATGCACCCTGACATAAAATTAACTTCCTTTCCCTCCTATACTCCCCCAACACCCTCGCTCATACCCCCATCCCACCAAGAAGGCCTTGCATACATTTACCTCCTGCTAGGAGCAGATAGTAAATGTACGATATTTATTCCCATGAAATTGTGAATTTCAGGTTGTTTTACAACCAGAGCAATCAGTCCCACTGGGTAATTCCTCGCTCATGGAGTAAACCTGTAAGTACTCAGCACTGGGGTGCATTTTCAGCATCAAGTGGTAAAAGTGCATGTTCCCCTTTTACCATGGCCCCAGTACTGTGCAACTCGGAATGAAGGTCACAGTACTGTGCAACTCGGAATGAAGGTCAAAGTACAATTGTCAATGAGATTCTTGAAAACTTCCCCAAGTAACAAATACATTGGAAAACAAGAGAAAAGTATCTGCTGCATCCACCAGGAGGATTGTTACCTTTAGTATATGGTTCCCAGTTTTATGGTATTTTTTTTTAAACATTTCTGTCCGTATTTATCCATATTTATTTTGTGTGTTGAGAATAAATGGAATCAGAATCGATTAAATGCGTGTGTTCCATGAACCAATTTTTAAACGGAATCTTCCTGCAAGGTTTGGGCAGTGCTTAATTTGCGCTTGTTGTTTCCGGTGCTGAGCACCGGCACTTATTTTTTAGGGCCGGGGCTTATTCTTCTGCATTAAGCATTCGCTGCGAGCAAAAGACACATATGGGAAAGGCGGAGGAAGGGAAAAATGAAAAAGCGTCACAAAGGGAGAAAGTAGAAAGCTTCCAGAGTGAGCTGAAGGGGCAGGGAGTGGCTTTATATGGATTGAAGAGGCCTGAGGTGGCTTCAGGATTACGCCGCCTCAGTATTCCGTGCTCGCATATTTAAGTACAGCAGCCTAGTGTTCAAGAGAACTGTGAGCACCGCCACCTTGTTATTTACAAATTAAGTACTGGGTTTGGGATTTTAGGAGTCTGCATGCTATGGTCAAGAGCTAGGAATCTCAGGGAGCCATGCCCAGTCCGAGGATTTTAGGTGGCCTATTGTTCTGCTGGCAATTACACCTTTCCCTATTAGAAAGGAGTGATATTTCAACACTGTCCTGACTATTACTTTACTTTTGAGTTGCGTTGTATTCCTCCTCAATGCAATTACCGGCGCTGGGTTGGTGAAGGTAATTTCAGAGTGCTTGTTTGACTCTCCAGTTTCTGGGGGAAGGAAGGTCACTCTGTCTATATCAGCAGAGGTGGTACATTACAATCCTGGTATGTTAGCACAAAGTTTCATCGTGTTCCCTCTGCTGAGAATGTCCCACTTCCCTCTTGAGGCATGTTCACGGTATAATATAATCTTGAGTTCAGATTCATCAGGTCTGACTATTGTACTCGTCTTGTCATTCCACTCTATTGGGATTTGGGTCAGCCAGATGTTTCCCTTGCTGCACTTACATTCTGGAATGCTTAGCCTTTTGGAGTTCTCAACTGGTACCTTAGAAAGGCCTCTTGGTGGCATAAACAGCATAAGATTGCCCGTATTTCCTGATGTGATGCTGGGGCTTTCTTTTGTGTTCCCATTCTCCATATGGTGCCTGTTTATTACAGCTGCGCCTCTTGGTTCTGCGGGGATTGCCGTTGTTTGTGTCCATACAGAGGGGTTGTAGGGAGCGTTTGCTGTATTTCCACTTTGTAGAGTTGCACTTACAGTGGTGTATGCAGCTGGGGCAGTTCATCCATTTGTGAGTGAGGTCTCAATTCTGCATTGAGAGCTAGATTTGAAGCATCTGTTATGGTGGCTTCCGTATAGTCACTAGCAGATTCCTTGTGGCTGCAGTTGGTGGACTTGTTAAGTTTTGCTATGAGTGGATCAGTTGTTCCCTTAGGCTCTTGGTTATCATGCTGAAGCCAGTACAGACGTTTCAGGTTTCTGCTTTGTTGGTCAGTTTTTCAGTCTTTTCTTATTTTTCCTTCACCGAGGAGCACCTACAATGACTGGTGTTTTGGAGTTGTTGCTCAGTAGGTTGGAGCATATAGTGGTGGGCTCTTGCTTTTGCTTAGGACACCGCAGATGCTCATGCTGGGTCTTTCCAGCGGTGGTCAACATGAACGGTGGCTTTGTTTGGTCAGGGCCTGCTCGTCTGTTGGCTATCCTCCAAGTCTCTGGGTTGGTAATCCCTGAAAATGGGGCTGCAGCGGGGGCCAGCCTGCTCTTTGGCACCCAAGAGGTTTCAAGAGCTTTGTGGCTTTGTCACAAGGTTGGCATATTTCCTACAGCTGGACTTCTGGTTTACCTTTTCAGCTCCTCAATCAAGGAGCTCATCATTTCAGGAAAAGTTCCTATCTTCTCTAGAATTGGTCTGCAGGAGCATGAGTCTTGCCTTGGCTCCAATTACGTTGATACTTGAGCTCTGATTATTAGGCCATTCAGGCAGTCCAACTTGCCATCAATTCTAGAAATTAGAGTGGGTTGGGACTGTAAAATAGTAATTTGTACATCTAGTTTGTCAACTTGCAGTAGTGCTGTATTGGCCATGGAGTTTAGTGTTTTGTTGATGCTTCTTAGCGCATGTGGGACGATGGCAAGGCACTCATTCCCCTGGTCTAGGTTTAAGTTTGAGGCTGCATCTTGTTGATGGATGAAGCATGAGTTGGAGAAGCTTAAGCACTAACTGGTCAGTGAATATCTTTCACCTTGCTCCCCTTATCGGTCTATGTCGGTGACCTCCTCTAGGGCTCCTACAGAGAGCAGTGGTCCTTTAGGGGCTTCTTGGCAAGTTAGTCCTCCCACCTGGGTCAGTTCTTCAGCTTCTTTCCTATCTTGTGAGGGAGAACTAGACGTGGCTTGATTGGGCGAGGATTTATTATCTTGGATCTCTGGCACCACTGCTGTATCTTTTGTGCCACCTTTGTTTGGCTTTCCTGTATGTTGAGCATCGGTGAGGCCGCTGAAGGAATTGTATTTCAGGCATGGCCTCATCATTTGTAGTGGTTTGCTCCTCCACTTTCACTGAGGCGCTATTTAGAGCATTTATTACACTCACCATCTCTTTCCCCTCTGTTACAATTTTCGGGCTGAGTGGAATTGTTTTTCCCTTTAGTACACTAGGGAATACATGGGACTCTTCACTTCGCCCTGCACAGGAAGTGAGTTTTGGGCATAGGTATTCCTGAGGTAGGGCTGTTGTCTCCTCCTAGGCATGTGGCGCTAGGTACCCTCTGATGTCATTTCTGTGAATTACTGATGTGCGCCCGTCCTCTTCTCAAACCTGAACTTGGTGGGGGCTCCTATTGCTGGAGCCAGGTTGCTGTCTAATTTAGTGCTGGGCAAACATCAGGGTTTCCTCCATCACCCTCTACTGGGATACAACAATTTGTACTTTTGCCATTTGGCTGTCTTGTGTGGTTGTTGGCAAGCTTGCAGCTGTGTCGATGTGGCGCTTTGTATTATGCTTTTTACATGAAATTCCTGAAATTATTCCATTCTACTATGCCACGGATATATGCACAACGAACTCAAACAACAGAACTTCATTGGCTGTTGATCACAGTGTTTTTGTTTTTTGCTCTATTGTTTAGCGCGAAATGCATACTTGTCAAGTACTGATGCAAGAATGCAGTTTGTGCTAAAATATAGTGCTAAACAACAGATTCGCATTTTATGTAATTTTTCACAAATTTAAGTGGAAACAAATTGTAAAAATGTTTGCTCACCCCTAATCTATTCTAGAGAAGTTACTAGAATTTCGGTTTACTCCCTGAGCTGTTTATATGTTTAGATAAAATGTAATAATCTGCATTGTAATAGGCGGCGGAGAAGTCAAAAAGTATTAGTGCAGTTTAATGGTCTTCATGCAGGGTGAGACAGATGTCCTCCATGAGGTTTGAAAGTGTATCTCTGTACCTCTCATACATAGGCATACTGTCTATTAGTCTTGTCTTTTTGGGGATTCTCCTAACATTTGAGATTGGAGAGAAAACGGGCAGCACCTAAGGCATTTGATTGGAAAGAGATTGGGAAGATAGAGTCAACAGATTTGCCCCATACTCTTTAAATCTGTGGATGCTTCCTTATCTGAAAAGTCTGAGAAGTTAGAAAAAACGGGGCAGCACCAGATGTACCGTAACAGTGGCAGGAAACCAAGGGCAGTGGGAGGACTGCCTGACATACATCTCTCCTCTGAGCTCCCAGTCTTCATTTACTTGGCAATGAATGATGGATGTTGATAGGCAGGAGCTGCTGCCATTCAATGTCTACCCTTCAGAGCAGGAGATTGTGGGGCAAGAATCATTATCTCCGGCAAGCAAGGAAGGTTGAACATTGTCCTGGGAAAAGTCGAATGAAGTTGGGATACTTCCCCCACCTGTGCCAAGTGTGATGTTTCCCAACTTGCTAGACTTAGTAGGCAAGGCTTAAACATCACTCACTCATAGTTAAGTATTTGAAGGACCTCTGTGTTACAGTGCTTTTTGAATGTGATAGAGGGATGGGAAATGACCCCAATGGCAGAATAGTACCATAGCTCTGTTATGTCACTAATGCACAGAAATAAATATTTCATCTAATTACACACCATCCAGCAACATTGTGTATACAATGCTTAGTTTGAGCCAGCGGTTTCTGGTGCTCCGGTGTTTGACATAATTGTCTACACCAGCGCCTATGACAGTTTGCCACATGGTCTAGATGATTGTCCAATTTAGAGAAGAGCACAACAACAGTTATTTATTAAAATCCAATCTTTATTCGACAAATCTCAACATTAATTGTAATATAATGAAGACAGGTACATATGTGCAAAAATTTGATACGGTATCAAATAATGAAATTCTTAGCATGTCATATAATAAAATACATACAAAATAAAGAAGTTAAAATGAATAATAAAAAAAGTTAAAACCGAGTTAAAATGGCAGAATGAATTCCTTAAAGGTATGTTTACACATTTTAGCTGCATCGCTTTTAGCAGTGACATTTTACACACTTTGCTTGCATGACATTATTATAGGAATATGTTATTCAAGTTGCTTATTTTTGTTAGTCTTTTCTCAACATATGCTAAGTAGATTCTTTTCAAGGCTGGGAACACAGTATACAATGTCCTAGTGCTTGTGTTGCCCATTCAGAGACAGTTTCTAACATCTAGACATAGCATTGCATCAGAGCAGTGCCTCTAACACAGTGTGACTTTTATTATATAAATGATGCACTGACTCAGAAGGGTCAGAGAGGCACTCCAGCTGCGACCATCCTGTGGCAAATGCCGTGTTCAAAGTGCAGCTCTGCTGGTGCTAATCTCAAAGTTTCCAGAAAGGATTGCTATCTCCCCAACAGAATGGTTCCTGATTCAGTCCTCCTTAAGGTAATCATCTTAGAATGAGTGAAGCTAGAAGGTACACACACTATGCTCTAAGTCTAGGCTTAGTGTTGGGTATGACTTTCTAGAAATCAATTACCATGGTTGAATTATCTATTACCTTTGCCATGTTCATAATGCTGGTGACTTTGCTTTGTTTAATCTGCCTAATTATCGCAGCTCTTTATCTCTATACAAGACTACGATTGTTTAAAAAAATGCATTAAAAACGTATGTTGTACTCCTCTTGTGTTTTAGCTTGGCATGCATGAGTAATACAACAAAAGGATAAGATATTTTTTCCACAGCTTTCTTGGAAGTCGTAGAGTCATGTTTAGGTTGCCAAAATCTCTTTCCTCCTTGGTATGGTTAGAGGTTCGGGAGAGGCACTGTGAGCTAGCCAGGAATTGGGCCAGCAGCTCCTGATGGTGTGGACGGACTCAGACCCCCACATTCTGAAGTTCTGTTGTCCTAGTACGCAGTCCTATAGTCATACTATGAACCATATAGCAGTATGTTTTTTCCGAGACAGTACATGTGGCATTTAATTTCGGCAATTTAGTCGATATGTCATCAGATGTATATGGGGGGAGTGAGTGTTTTTCAGATTCACTTTTAAAATTGAATCTCAAGCGGCAGGACACTTTTCACTCATAAACTGAAAAATTAGTATGGGGTAAAAATATATTTATGTGTACTAAGTGCAATGACAGTGCTTTCCAATATTTCAGTCTGTGCATATACCAGTTATTCTGCTAAATGCGTTGATCTAATCAGGTTAATCTGATTTTTCTCTCGGTGTTCACGTTGAGACCCCACATAAATTTGAATTCATTTATGTCTGAATCATACTAAAAGGGCAAATGAACACATTAAGAGTTTGTGTTAAAACTAGAGTTAATTCTTTTAACTGTAAAATAATTTCCTCTCAACGCATTTTAACAAGAATTGCCAATAAATGGAATACTGTGTGCAGTAACCGTAGTATTAAGTTTATTTGCATTTTCAGCAGCTTTTTGCTCATGGTACTATACAGTGTTACCTTGGTTTGACTGACTGACTGAAGTGACTTTCGTGTTTTGATAGAATTAAACGGTTTCCTTTAGCCAAAAAACAGCCTCCAATGTAATGCAGTGGGGCTAAAGGAAGGGCAAAGAGTGTATATAACAGAACATATACTTTCCATTTTGTTCCTGAGCCTGTCTTCAGAATTTCAGAGGTAAGGTTTAGTAAGGCCAGTGCCATGGGTACCAAATGGACTTCAAGGGGTGGTGAATTCTGCCACAAAGCACCCCTTATTGAGTTCCATGCACATTGCCCCAAAACACTAAGACCAGAAGAACAATAAATGGGTTGTGCTGGCAGTCTGTCATAGAGAAGGATAGACAGAATACTAAATATATATGCAAACATTTATGACCTACAAACACGAATCCAGCATTCAGATTGGAACTCTGGCCATTCTTATTATCAGTAATAGATTCCATATGGTGATCAAAATGAAATCAGATTTGTGTTTTTATTTTTATGATTGCTTATAGGTTTTGTAGTTGAATTCGGTCACCAAAGGATGGGTGTGCAAATCATACATTTCTGAAGGGTATTTACTGTTGTGTCATTGACACCAGCAGAAACCTCAAAATATTTTAAATCAACTACCATCATTTACACCGATTCAACCTGTCAATATTGCAACCTATTTTGGCACACCTTTTATTTTCAGTATTTTAATGAATTGACATGCAGTTTACAGCAGGCATATCTTACTAATTCCGTAAGTGATTAAAGTTAAAAGTTAATTTTAAGAAATTGGGTTATTAGTTGAGAGAGATGCAAGCCCCACCCCCATTATAAAAACAATCCTGTCAGGGTGAACCATAACAGTCACTAAATAAACTTGTCCTTAACCCCCTGGTAGCTTGGCCAAAAGCAGTCACGCTTCTTTTAGAGGCAATGTGTAAAGTATTTATGCAGCACACAAACAGTAGTAAAGTGAAAACCCAATGCTATTGAAATCCCAAGTCAATTTATAAAAATGAAGTATTAATTAAGAAAATAAAGTAAAACCAATATGACAAAAATCCTATAATTAGCACCAGAGTTATAACTTTTTATAGGTTTTGATAAAAATAGCACCACAAACACAAATAGCTACTTGTTGGTATCTGGCCACGTTAAGCCTTACCAAAGTCACAAGTTGTGAAGGGTGAGAGCCCATTAAAGTAATAAACACAATCCTTGTAAGGGTGAACCAGAAAAGGAATTAAATAAACCTGTCCTTAACCATCTGGTAACTTAGCCAGAAGGTACATAGTATCCATGCAGCACACTAACAGTAGTAAAGTGAAAACAAAACACCAGTAAAATCCTAAAACAATTTAAAAGAATAGAGTAAAATGTAATAAATTAAATTAAACCATAATGACATAAAATCATATAAGAAGAACCAGAGTTATGAGTTTTTATAGTTTTTGGTGAAAATAGCACTAAAAACACAAAGAACCATTTGAAAGTATCTGGTCATGCTGGACCGAATCAAAGTCACGAGTTTAGGCCAACCATAATGGAACATGGGCCAAGACCACGTTAATCCTGGTGAATAGTTTATCTTCTAAAAGTTCAAGTTGAGCGAGGAGCCTCAGCCAGAGCTTTGCGTTGCAGGGAGCCGCAAGAAGATTATTGTCAGTGCAGGAAACAAATTGTTGCTGGAGCTTTGTGGTGGTGGAAGACACAGGCAGTCGCTGTTTGGTGCGAAGAGCAGTTTGCAGTCGAAACATTGCATTGGCGGGAGACACAGCGACCATTGCTGTTGTGATGACAGTCTTTCTTCTGAGTTTTCCACTGGTCCAGGAGTGTTCTCATCAGAGGTTGTAAGGAAGCTAAGCTATTCTTATACCCAGTGCCAGCCTGTGGGTGGAAGAAGTGCCTCCTTTGTCTAACCTTCCTCTTTTCCTAGAATTGGTTCCAATGTGGCTAAGTGGACAAAGGCAAGCAGGTCTAGATGTGAACTCAATTTGTCAGTGGCAGGGCAGGCAGCTTCAAAAGTTACGAAGAGGGTAGACACTGCCCCAAGAACATCATTTGAAGCACAGAAGGTGCTGAATACACCCTACTAGGCCTTCATGCATAGGAGTGGAACACCCTGCCCCACATCCCAGGCCCTTTTGTTTGCATGTCTGGAAGGAATACTCAACCATCCCCCTCCTCTGATGCCGTGCTCGTGCCCACCCACACTTGTCATCACACCGTTATGCTGCCATGCAAAAGCTGGAGATGGGGGTCAGATAGGTCCACAGTTTACGGCAATACACTGCTGAGGGATCGCCATGATGTTGCAGGGCTGGATCGCTGGCACGACAGCCTGTGAAAAACTGTTACTTCCAGCTCCCAATGCCAGCGCTATGACCAGCTAAGCGCTAAGGTCGTTGCCAAGTGCCGAAGTTGTCATGTTGCCACTCCACTCTCGCTCCATTCCCAGCCTGTTTGTTGCCCATTTGTTGCTGCTCCAGGTCTGATCATGGAGACGGGCAGCTTTGGGTGATCAGCAGGGCGATAGGGAGAGTGATGGAGGCACTCCTGTTCTGGGGGCTGGGGCAGGCTTTTAGCCACCAGCTATAGTGGAGGAGCTGTATCAGAGCCAAATTGGAGCTATACTTGGGGAGGCCCATAAGGCTATATCCCTGTTACATGTCTACATAATCCTGTGTGTGTGGGTGGCAGCGACAGCAAGACCAAGGCGGGGGGGTGGTAAGTGCCAGTTCCATTGCCAAATGCCACTTGCTGTTTTCACACTGTCTGCAAAAAGAAAAAAAAAAGCCTTTCATTCATTGTGGTCGTGTCCGTGTTCTCTGACTTTTTTGCGGAGTTTTTTTTTCAGGCCTATAGTAGACATGTAGTTCTTGTATTATTTTGCAAGGCTTTGCCGGCCTTGCCGGTCTTAAGCACTTAGGTGGCTGTTCCCTCCTGACTTTTAATTATTAGGTTTTTAAATATGTAATTTTTATTTTTTGGTAACAGTTGATGTGCTATATTACGAATATCTGGGAGTCACCTTAGGATGCCAAGTGATCTGGTTCTGGTCAGCTGGTTTGCTGGAGGTCAGTATCTATTTGCAAGATTATGGTTAAGTGTAAATGTACAGGGGTGCATCAGGACACCCTAAGGCAACATCCATTGATTTGATGCTCCAGAGGGCAATTGGGGTGGTCGCCACGAAGATTGAGATGACGAAGAGGAGACTTTCAATGGGTCCCCTGGATCTGGTGTGCTCATTACCGGGGATGGGCGAGCTTACCCTGACACTGAGTGGCAATGCCCCTGGAGGGGCTGGAAATGCTGGAAGTGCTGGGTCAGTGCTAGACACAGGGGGTGATTCTGATTCTGGCGGGCGGCGGAGGCCGCCCGCCAGAATTCCGCCCTCCATTATACCGCTCCGCGGTCAGAAGACCGCGGAGGGTATTATGAGTTTTTCCCTGGGCTGGCGGGCGGTCTCCAAAAGACCGCCCGCCAGCCCAGGGAAAAACTCCCTTCCCACGAGGATGCCGGCTCGTAATCGAGCCGGCGGAGTGGGAAGGTGCGACGGGTGCAGTGGCACCCGTCACGTATTTCAGTGTCTGCAAGGCAGACACTGAAATACTTTGCGGGGCACTCTTACGGGAGCCCCTGCCGTGCCCATGCCGTTGGCATGGGCACGGCAGGGGCCCCCAGGGGCCCCGCAACCCCTCCTACCGCCATCCTGTTCATGGCGGCTTTCCCGCCATAAACAGGATGGCGGTAGGGGGGGTCAGAATCCCCTCGGCGGCGCAGCGAGCTGCGCCGCCTTGGAGGATTCTTAGGGGCAGCGGAAAACCGGCGGGAGACCGCCGGTTTTCCTGCACTGACCGCAGCCAAAGCGCCGCGGTCAGAATGCCCTGCGGGGCACCGCCGGCCTGTCGGCGGTGCTCCCGCCGACCCTGGCCCCGGCGGTCTAAGACCGCCGGGGTCAGAATCACCCCCACAGTGTCCTGTATGTTTAGCTTGCAGGTTGCGACACCTGAACTAATGGCTTCTGATTAAACATCGAATAGCCTAGCTCTGACCCCGCACCTGGGGAGTTTGTTGGAATACCAGGAGGGGGAGCACTGGAAAGCTGTTAAATGCAGGGCTGTTTGGAGACAACAAGGCACCAGCACTAACACTACCAACCCTACCAAATTTCCACTTATCTCTCATCTGCCTGAAAACTGTGTAGCTGATATTGCACGCAATGCAAGGCCAAGCTGGGTGACTCTTTTGGTAGAAGAGCTGCTGAGTAGGGTTGAAGAGGTTTTGAAATAGGAACTTACACCCTTTTTGGCCTGCTTGTCAGCAACTGAACATTCTCTGAGGGATATTAGCAAGCGTTTGCTGATATTATCGTCACTGTTACCACTACTGTTACCTCTACCCATTAAGCCCACCCAGATTATTTAGCCTTCTCAGTCAACTTAGCTGGATATTACCCAGCACTTACAGATCTCACAGCCTGTTGGTAATAATTATAGCACTTTCTCACAGATGTCGGATGAAGCTGGGCACAATAGGGGGCATGATAGAGGGCTAAAGACAACTAGCGGGAAGGGCTTAGCATCAACCCATCAACTGGGGGTTAATAGGAGGGTACCATTACGAGAAACCAGGAACCTCCCTGTCATCGATTTACCCCCTGCATCAAGTTCTTATGTAACAGTGCTGACAGGAGTGCCAGGCTTGGGTGAGGAACAGTTAGAATCACATGACAATTTGGTTAATAACTGTTCGCACTGGCTCACGATGTATAAGACCTTTCCTAGCTCCCTGGCCCATAATATACTCCTTACGCGCTGGATTGGGAGAAACAGGAAGGATTGCCCGGGGGACTGTGTTATAGTTAATTTTAAAGACCCCGGGCTGGTCCAAAAGTTGCTGGTTGCCAATAAGAATTTATGAGAAAGTCATACCAATATCCGCCTTTTTCCTTTAGGGCATTTTTATAAACCGCCACACGGCCTTGGCAGGGCCGGGCAGTCTATCCCATCAGTACAACTCCTCACACTACCTTGGTGTTTTAGATACCAGTGTCTCACAGACAGTGGGGCCATACAATGTCCCGGTATCTAACCGCTTCGTTGTTCTCGATGAGGTTGATTGACTAGTTAATAAGGCGTCCCCCGGAATCTCAAATTGTAATAAGAATGATATGGATGGCCCCCTTAATGGTGGGTATTTAAAAATGGAGGGTGTAAATGGATTAGTCCCCCTTTCATTAAGGGAGTTTGACCATATGTTGAGAGTTATGGATGGTAGAGTCACCTAAGAGGCTAGCAATAGCCTAGGAATTATGAACCTTGGTAAAAGTCCCCCCTCTTCTTTTCGGGCCAATGTGACTCATTACAAACATTGGGCTTGCATGGTAAGTGGGGCTTATTTCTATCTCCTCAAGGAATGGGAAGCATAGATCTGGAGGCTGAGGTAATTAGAGATTCTAAATCCCAGTCAAAGGGGGTGACAGTAGCAACCTGGAACATTGCAGGTGCCCATCACAAGTAAAAGAAACCTGACTGGCATAAATTGGCTGCCTCTTTTGACATTCTCTGTATTCAAGAAACATGGATGTTAGATCCTTTTTATATAGACCGTTTCACATCTTTGTTTTAACCTGCTCTTGCTTCCCTGTCAGGAAGGGCACGTGGTGGTCTTGCTACTTTTGTTGCTGTTAAAATTCCAAATGGACAGGTTGAGCATAAATGGTTTTCCCCACAGTTTTTGGTAACATTGATTTCGTGGTCAGATGAATGTAACATTTTGTTGATAGATTTATAATAATTTTCTCCACCATGAAGTAGATAAAGGGTTGAGTTATTTTGATGATTTTATAAATACTTTTTTAGCTCATCAGGGGAAAAATATAATCCTAATATGGGAAGGGGATTTTCATATCACCTTGTGTCCTATTGGAAATATTCATCTTTGTGGTTTCTTACTTGGTGAATGTGAGGCTAGGGCTCATTTTAAACATACTAAGTTGGGGGCCACTTTGAATACGCTAATATTGAAATATGAATTTATAATCCTTGGCGAGGCCCAGCCAAACAATATTGAGAAGATCCCAATGTTTATGGGGGGGGAGCCTCAGGGAGTACTATAGATTTTATATTAATATCTGCAGCTTTTGTATCTCTCGTTTTTAATTTCAATATAGTGGCAAATTGTCTTATTTATCAATACCCCGTTTGTTTCACTTTGGAGTCAAAAATTCACAAAAATCTTGCAGTGGCAGAATGAAACACGGGCCTCTTCAAGAATAAAGGACTTCTGAATAACTGGACAAAGGTTGATCCTGTTAGCTTTACCACGGAAATTGTCCATGATTATATCATGTCCATTTTGGCATGCTTGGATGAGGATCATACTGACAGTTCAGGCCTAACAGAATTTAAAACTCCATGTGAGTCGATGTTCGAAGGTTTGGTTATTCATAACCTCTGCCCTAGGATCTCTCCCGATAGCTGGTTTAACGCCTCCTGCTCGGCGGCACACAAGCATTTAAAGGCAGTGCTTAAAAAGTCTCCGCCAACCCTGTGGATGTTAAAAAGGCTTTGTGTGATTATCAGTCCGCCTTGCAAGAAAGGAAGAGGTCTATAAGAGATAATGCCTGGGAAGAGCTGGCTTTGCCCTTATCATTTAGGGATAATGCGAGGTTTTGAGCCATTATAAATCATCCTTATTTTCTCGAGTGCGACATGCCAAAACTGGAAGCTATAATTCCTGAGGCCCAGTGGGTGACACACTTCAGGGGTATTTTTCAATCAACTGAAAGTGATTATGGGGCCTCTAATTGTTACCTTCAACCAGAGCCAGACTCAGTACCTATTGACTTTTCCATAGAAATTAGTGAGATACTTTTTGCACTTGGAAAATTTACCTCTGGGGAAGTCCCTGGTCCGCATTGGGTCCCTGTTGATATTTTTAAATCAAATACAGATCTATGGGCCCCAGTTGTGACAAATGTTTTAAGAAGTGCTGTGGTGGGGGAAATCCCTGATTCATGGAAAACGACCATCCTTGTCCCCATTTTCATAAAGGGAGATAAATTGTGCCCAGCCTGCTTTAGATCAATATCTCTAATAGAAGTAACAAGAAAAATCCTGGGAAGGGTGTTCCTCGCCTGACTCAAGACATGGGCCAAAGAGAATACAGTTTTAACACCCGTCCAGTATGGGGCAGGCTGGGCATAGCAACTGTGGAACAAATAATACATTTATGTTTGATTACTAGTAAATATGTGAAGGCCAAGGGGGGGGTGACATTCATATGGAATGAATTGACCTGTCAAAAGCGTTAGATCTGGTTAGTAGGGATAAATTATGGAAGATCATGCAGACAATGGGGGTAGATTCAAATTTGTTCATTTTATGAAGATGCCTGCATCATGAACTTAAAGTATCTGTTAGTAATGGCCCACAAGGGGAATTATTGTCTCCAATAAAGTCTGTGAGAGGTATTAGACAGGGCTGTATTGTAGCATCTTTCTTGTTCTTAATATATATTAATGGTATCACAGAACATTTATCTTGGGTAGGCGCGGACATCCCAAAGGTGGGGGATTATCCCGTGCCAATACTTCTGTATGCGGATGATGCAGTTTTGATTGCACTCACCCCAATTGCACTGCATAAGCTATCTTTTTACAGAATGCATGGAAGGTCTTGACCTAAAAGTAAGAGATTCAAAATCATTCACCATGACTTGTGGGGCTTTATGCACTAAATCTATGCAGTTTAGAATGGGGGTAGCATCTTAAAAGGTACAAAGGATCTTAGTTATTTAGGTATGGTTTTTAGCTCATCCCTTTGGTGAAAACCACAAACATTTGCAAAAGCCTAACAACTAGAAAGGAATGTGGAGGGCATCTTTCGATTTGCTAGGTCACTAGGCCACAAACCTCTGACAGAGATGATCCCCCGGTATAAAGCCAAAAGTATTGCTGCAGCTATCAATGGGGCAGGGGTTTGGGGTTACCAAAATCAGATAATCTCTAACAAATTTGGAATGCCTTCACATGTAGATTGCTTGCAGTCCCAAAAAATGCAGCAAATTTGATATGCCATGAGCAGGTGGGCCTTTCCGATATAACCGATCAAATACAAATCTCGCCACTCCTATTGTGGATTAAGTGTTGTCAAAACCCGGAAGCAGCATTAGTCAGAGCATGTATGTCAGATTGTCTAGTTCTAGAAAACGTGAATAAGATACTGTGGTTGATGTATGTAAAATCGGTTCTTCAGAATTTAGGTTTAATTGATTGGTTCACCTTCCCCACACATCTTCCAAAGAATGCTAAGCTGATTGTGAAATCTAGGTATGCAACCTGTTGCGGGGAGGAGAGGTTAAGAGGTGCTTTGGACATGAAATTGGTGGATTATTATTTGCAGATGGTCACTGTTAAATCCCTTGAACTATATTTGGGATGGATAGAGAATACAAACCATCGGCTCCTTTTAACATATTTAAAACTTAATTTGATTAATTTTAAAGTGGATTTCCCGTTACAATGTTTTTGACAATGGGACCTACCTCTATGTCATTGTGACCATTCCACCAAACAAAGCACTTGTCACTTTATTTTATTTTGCCCACTTTATGCAGGTCAAAGAAGGACCTTTCTGACTCCATTGATGCATCAGGGGAAGCTTAGACAACATTGCCCTGCAATGGAGGTTTTACAGAAATTAACTACGATTGATTTGTGCCATGCTATGTTAAATGTTATTAAGAGTGCAATTCGAATCAGAGAGCAGTATGAGCGTGTTAATTTAACCTGAGATTTTAATGTGAAAAAGTAGTAATTCCCTCCTGATTTTCAGGAATTTTGTTGACTGTGATTTTATGTTTTATTGATGTTTGGTGTTATTTATATGAACTCTTCTATGTTGTGTGTTGTGCTATCCTGCTTTTTATGGCTAGTGGCAAAATAAAAGTTGTTGTGACACCTGAATACACAACCACCCCAGGAGAGCCATTCACTATGATGTAACCCTAAACATTGGCAGAAGTCACATTTGTTTAGGCAGATAAATGGCAACTCTCTAAAAGTGGCATTTTCAGAATAGTAACTTTACATTTTTTTTAAATTACAATTCAAATTAATGGAAGAAGTAATTTCTCTACCTGCTCCCAAACTGAAATTAGCACTTACTAAGTGTAGTAGGGTAACCCAGTGTTAGTCTATATGAGAGATAGCCTTGAAATAGTAAAAAATGCCTTTAGGAGTTTTTTTACAGGCAAAACGTAAAATTTAAGCAACTGTGTCCTGCTTTTTAAATAGCAAGCATCCTGCCCTAAGAGCTTTTAGGGCCCAATTTAAGGATTATTTCAAAACATTAAAAATAAAAGTTTACGACTTGCAATAGGTTTATTTTACCAGAGTGAAATGGCAGTTGAAAGCTGAACTGGAGGCTGCAGTGGAAGGCCTGTGACATGTTTTACAGAGCTATTTTAGTTAGTAGCATAGTGAGTGCTGCAGCTCACTAGTAGCATTCAATGTACAGGCCCGGTAGCAGGTAGTACCATATACTAGTGATGTATAAGTAAATTAAATAGACTAATCAGGTGCATACAAACTTTACCATGATTTTAAGGACAGCAAAAGTACTTTACCACTGATTAGCTTGAGTAAATTACACAGAGTCCTATAAGCCAACAAAAACAAATTCAGCAAACGAAGGAAGAAATCTATGGTGAGGCATTAATTATATCGGAGCCATTCAGTGTTAATTTTCTGTTTAAGAAACTTTACAAGGCTAATATGCAATGTATGTTGAGTTTTCTAAATGAGTAATTTAGTTGGGTCATTCCAGAGTGGTATTGTGCCTAACATCAACATGCTAGTCCAATAAGAGATACATTGTGAATGTGTGGCTGTCTCTCATATCTCACTAAGGTTTTTAACCCTCTTGCTCTTCCTTCACCTCAAACTGTCATGTAGTACTTTACCTTTGCATCTTCTACAAAAGTAAATAATTCTATACATATTATTGCATATAAGAGTTTTTCTGAATATAGTAGTTTCATTGTATTTTGTCCATTGGCGCACTTTAATTTTTGCAAACGTAGGCCCTCATTATGACATCGGTGGTCTTTTGCCAAGACCGCTGATGCCATGGGCACCAGAAGAACGCCGTTTTGGCGTTTTTTTGCCCGCCATAATATGGGCACTGCCGTATTTCCTCCACAATTAGGGTGGAAATCTGGCAGTAGCCATGCTGGTGGGCGAGACACCAGGGCGGTGCTACCACCTGCACCGCCCCGCCAGAAGGATGCCGTCAGCTGTATTATGGCCATTCATATGACCTGGCGGTGACCTGCTGGTGGGGCGCTTTTGACAGTAGCATCGCCCCTTCCCGTTCCCTGCCAGACGAGCTCCTCAAAGAAGGTAAGACGGGTGTCTGTCAGGGGAGGGGGCAAGGGTGGGGGGGTGTTGTGTGTGGTGTCTGCGTGTGTGTATGAATGTGTGTGCGTGTGTGTGTATGTGTCTGGGAGTACTGTGGCGTATGCATGGTTGTATGCTTGTGAGTGAATGCGTGTATGAATGTTACAGTGAGTGCGTGTCTGCATGTCAGTGTGTATGCGTGTGACCATGTTTGAGCAAATGCTTGTATGGAGGAGTGTGAGTGAATGCATGTATGGACGTGGTGGTATCATGGGTGCATGCGTTGTGCGTGTGGGTGTGTGTGCATGATTCCGGGGAGGGGGTTGGGGGGAGGCTGTGATTCTAGGGGGGTAGAGGGGTGCTATGATTCAAAGGGGGATGGGGTGGGGTGTGAGGCAGTTAGGTGATTGCTAGGGGCGAGCCTTCTATGGGTGACAGGGAAGGAACTGCCCTATGTGACATCTGGTGCGAGAGGCAGCCTTTACAGTAACTGTATTCATGTTACACCCCAGCGACATTCATCTGGATTACTATTTTATCTCTACCAAATTGACATCGGGGGTGACTAACATACTTCACAGATAATTGGGGTGGAGCCACTAGCAGGGGCCTTGAACGGGAGACCATGAAGGTAGTCTTCCCCGGAACCTGTCTTTACACTCCCTATGTGGGCCGACACTAGTTAGAACACAACATTCAGGAGCATGAGAATGAAATCGGACCACTGGAGGCAGCGCTCCCCTACAACCCCAAAATCTTAGCCCCCTGGCAGTCAGAATGTACTGCAATGCTGGAAGACTGGCCCCAACTCAAAAAGCACCAATATATGGCATATAGGCAGCACCTCCGCACAGAAGGGGATAAGATAGGTGCATTACTTACAGAGGGCGATCAATAAAGTGTTCTATTCCCATTTACCCAACGTCTATACCGAGGGCCCAACCCCATTGATGGAGGCACTGTCGGAATTCCTGTTACACATGCAGGTTCCTCACCTGGATACAGAGCCGAGACACCTGTTGGACACCCCACTCTCTAAGGACAAAATTGTAGGGGTAATTAAATGCCAGAAAACAGCAAAAACTCGGGTAGTGATGGATCCCCATGGAATTCTACCACAAATATGTGGATGTCCTGGCCGAACAATTACTGGACATTTATAATGAAGCACTATAACTTAACTATCTTCCATGTGCAAGGCTGGGGTGGTCATGATCCCAAAAGCAGGTAAAGACCTTACATTGGCATTGGCCTACCAGTCGATTTCCTTGCTGAATATGAATATGAAATTCCTTAGCAGTACCTTGGTGACTAGTCTGCTCCCCTAGATGTCTACTCTAATACAACCGGGTTTTATCCCGAAACAGAATACATTGCACAACTTGAGGCAATTGGCCCACATCTACTATGCTCCACAACTACTAACTGATTACTGTACCCTGGTCCTATTAGATATTGAGTAGGCGTTTGATTACCTGAACTAGTGTCACCTATGGCACATACTTCATGCAATTGGTCGGGGACTCAGATTCATCCACTGGGTCCGCTTATTCTATGTGGACCCAAATGCCTGATACATTCCGGGGGAGTGGTCTCTGCACCGTTTTGACTGAGCAGGGACAACAGGCAAGGCTGGCAACTGTCACTGCTCCTTTTTGCCCTAGCCGTGGAGCCATTAGTGGTGACATTGAGGCGACTACTGACCCCATGGGGCATTACACTGGGGGAGACCACCCATGTGACATCCCTTTATGCGGGCGATGTTTTAGAATACCTGCAGCAACCGACATGCTCTGCACCTATCCTACTTGACCTCAGGTGCAAATTCAGGGAGATATTAGGGCTGAGGGTCAACCCCTAAAAATTTAGGCTGTTCCAGATGAGCAGACTAGTGGAAGTCCTACCCGAGAACCTCCCCAGAGCCGGAGATATTCTACCTTCGGGTTCAGCTGACACATACAGCTCTGACTTATCTTGACCGGAACATTGGCCGGGTGGTTGAGGTAATACGAAATTCAGCCTGTTTCTAGAGTGCCTTGTCACTGTCTTTACTGAGCAAAAGTGCTGTAAAAAAAATGATAACTCTTCCTCGCTGACTCTATCCTCTCAAGAGTACACTATACAAGATCCTGCCCCACTACTTTTGGACTTTTGACAGTCTGATAATGGACCTTCTTTGGGGTTCATGGCGCAGGCACGTCAAATTGAATACCTTAAAAAGGACATGGGAATGGGGAGGGCTTAAGGATCCCCACCTGGAACTTTACTGCTTGGCAGCCTAGCTGCAGTGTGCCGTTCTCTGTCTTGACTCGGAAGACTATTGGGAGAGGAGACTACTACAGGGTCCGCACAGTGAGAAGCCATTACCGGTCCTGCTGGTGATGGGGCATTGGGTTCCTCCTAATATCACTCACAATATTTGTCTGGTAGTGGGGGTGTGGGAAGGAGTCTTTCAGAGGGTTCTGTATACTCAGGAGGCACCCCTCTTGGTGGTACAACAGTTTTGAAAAATAGCAGACTCCATGTTGGTCCAGAGATGGAAAGATGGAGGATGTAAAACTATGGGAGATCTCTACACTGAACAGCCTTCAATCACTGGAAAAGAAGCTGTGGACATGTTCTCCTTAAAGGACAGACAGTACCTTCAATATAAGAAAAAAAAAACAATGCCTGAGAGGTATGGCCCTCCTTCCCAGATGAGCCGCCTAACTCCAATGCTTTGTCAGCTATACAAAGCATGGCGGAGGCAGGTTGATCTCCCACTTACATCAGACACTGCAAGCTGATCTCACAGAGACAACACTCCCCATGCACACTAAATGGGAGGCAGTAATTGGGGAGTCACTTCAAAACAAAGACTGAGTAAAGATACACGAGGAAGTACGTGGAATCGTGAGATCCCCCTGCCTGGAGGGGAGACTCAAATAGAATGGATGAGCCCTGCTACACCAGGTGTGACCAGAAAGTGGCTATCTGCTCTGTCCTCGCCTCCTCCATAACAGCAACATTTAATGGCCACGGATACACAGGCCAAAGTGGGTGGTGGGGTTTATTTGTTCTGTTTTTTTCTTTTTTTCAATTGGTTTAGTAGCATGTCTATGGCCACACATTACCCTGTGTCTTAATCCTAATGATTGGGTCCTGAGAGTGGACATAGAATATGCTCTATGATGCAAAAACTCCATCATATACTCTATTGGATATATGCAGAAGCCTCCCAGGTTCACTCTGATGACCTGTCTTTTTTCTGTGCATAGTTGTTAATCATGCCTACTCTTTGGAATGATGTATATCATTGCGAGTTTTCGCAGGACGCAATTCTCTTTGGCATTCTCTAACTGGTGATGTTATGACTAGCTGATATGCAAAAAATCCAATAAAGTTTTTAAAAAAAAGAAAAAAAAGAATTTAATAATTTGATGCTTTTCCAGTCCAGCATGGAATGCTTGTTCTTTAAACTGCTTTCATTTCACATGAACTCAGTTTTTCTAATTCTTATATTTGGTAAAACCATTACTTTTCTTCTTTCCTCATTTCACTGACTAGTAGCATATAGAGCATATAAAACACGCACATGAAACTCCAATCTTCAGGCAGTTAGATGTAAGCACACTGGTAGGTTTTGAATCAGTACCCATTTAGGCCCAGATTTATACTTTTTAACGCAAAACTGCACAAATGCAGTTTTGCATCAAAAAGCTTAGCGCTCGCTAGCGCCATTTTTTAGCACCGTCTGGGAGTCATATTTATACCATGATGCAAGACGGGGCTAAAAAATGGTTAGAGTCAATTTTTTTTACGTTAACCATTGTGCCTTGTCATAAGGCAAAATGACGTTAACACCACAAAAAATGACTCTAACCATGTTTTACGGCACGTAAATATGCCGCAAAATGGAAATGCACCATTTTTAACTGGGTTAGTATCAACTTCAGATGCTAATGCAGAAAACAGTGCAAAGGAGAGGCAAAATGGACCCAGAAAACCAGGAGAGACCCCAGAATGACCCCAGTCAACCAGGAACCAGCCAGGAGGACACACACAAGTCCCAGGGGAGGGAGAAGAAATAGAGAAAGTGTTGTTTCAGTGCGAGGAGCATGAAATACTTGTGAGAGAGGTGACAGAGCATCAACATCATCTCTTCATCACCTCAAAATTGCCAATTGGCAGGAGAGAGGCAATCTGGCAGCACATAGTTGACAAGATTAACAGTGTGGCAGAGGTGAGGAGAACTGTAACCGAGTGCAAGAAATGCTAGCATAATTGCAAGCGAAGGACAAAGGAAAAAATAGCAAGGAACAGGAAGGCTGCACTGCAAACTGGAGGTGGTAGTCCATTACCAGAAGAGGACCTGGACGAGATGAAGGAGGTAGTTGCATCGGTCAACCCGGAGGAACTGGTCACTGGAATCGAAGGACAAGGCAGTGCAGACCACCAGGAAACACCACAAATGGAGGGTAGGTTGCATGGGGGAAATGAATGCTAAATTGTCAAGTGCAAGAAGGGGGAGGCACATAGGAGACACACTGCATGTCAAAGGAGCGCAGAGGGACACATTGCACATGAAGCAAGTTGAACCATGCAGACGTAAGCTAAACGTACCTGCGCCTTGGTAGTGCCATGCGCCACAACACATACACAACCTAGATAGATGTAAATCACCAGGCCTAAAAACCTACATGTACATATGCAGCAATAAGATGGAAGGCATGCCTCATGACTGTGCCTCTGGTTGTGCCATCACAACATCCCTTGCGTATAGTCAAATAAACCCTACTAACACGACCAAGACATCAGAGACTAGGAAGTCAGTCAGTACCATTCCTGGAGTTACATCATGGTGGTGTCCCTTGCAGTAACACCTTGCATCTGCCTTGTCCCATTGCCCAAACACATGTGTGCTGCATCTTACAGCACACAATTCATTGCAACTGTTCTCAACAGTATCTAGACATGTGCTGGTAGCACCAGCACCTCGCACATTAACAACAATTTACATGAGGCAGCATCATTCGATCATGCAGTAAGGATGCCCCCAAAGTGCAGGAAAAAATAATTTGGACAGGCGCTGGGGGAATAGCAGGGTGGTCCTGTATCATTGGAAACATGCCTCTTCCCAGAACAACTAAACTGCTGTAGTGTGGAGCCACACATTTTGATGCTGATCAGAACTGTGCCACTACAAAAAATATGTACCACAGATTCCAAACTTTAGGTCACAACAAACACAGGCTAAGCCCACAACTACTCTGACACAACTATGTGAGACACAAAGGAATGGGAAAAGAACCATACACATACAACACATGGTGTATGACTGTGAACATAATGGTGTACAATTTCACATTGACGGGCGAGGGAGGGTGCCTGGGCAAGTCTAGTGTTGGTAAGACTGCCAGTGCAGTGTACCCTTTGCGGTTGGCAGTATGAGTCACATGTTGGGATAGCGGGTGGAAATCTGTCTTATCAAGGTAGCTCTGTGGGGCACTTAGCACAACATTGTTGATGGATCAAATAGAGTTAGTGCCAGTCTTGGGGTCCATTAGGTGTGACAGGACATACTGTTCTTAGCCCTGAAAATCAGGTAGTGGAAAGGGCAAAGGGGCAGGGCATGGGTCCCTCTGCACTGCCCATGCTTGGTGTATGGGCTATGCAGGGGCACCCAGGAGCACGTGGCACCACATCCCCACCCACCTTTGCATAGGGGTTTCACCGCCATGCAAAGGTTGGTTGACAAGTGGGAACATACCTGGAGGGTAGTGCTAATCCTAATACTGGTCTGGTGTCACAAGACAGGTGGCATTGCCAGTCTGTAAGCTGCCGGCAACCTGTCAGTGCCAGGCCATTGGCCCATGGAGCATTCCCCATTGACAAAATGTGCCACTACCATCTGCGCTGTTGGGGGTGGTCATATAGACAATGGCAGTTAGGTGATCATAGGACTGCCGGACTTGTAATGAGGGTCCATGTATGCACCAGTATGACTACCTGCAAAATCTCCATCAAACTAGTTTGAGGTCCTGACCTAGGTTCAACTCCAGTTAACTGGCTATGTCCATAAACTAATTTACCATCAGGCTTTGCCATATAGAATACAGCAACAAATGATGCCATTGCTAGCCATCCCTGGGTCCACCCTGGTGCCTGTGTCAATTTTGCTGCACTGCCACTATGCTGCATCTCTTGCATCATAGTGCAAGGATGGCTGCATTGAGGGGGAGATCATAGTTGTGTAGGAAGGCACACTTTCCAGCACAGACAGAAGATGAAACGGAAATCTGCTAGGCCCATGTGTTCTGTGCAATCTAGCACACATACACATACATCAATACGAGGAACTATCAAAGGAAACAACAGCATAGTGTCGAGGCAATGCCATTCCTGGGGTGGTGCAAGGTTACAGTACCACCCGGGTGTATGTGAAACATGTAAGGCTGGGACAGGGGCATATTGCCATGTGTGTTGCTGTGGCTTGACCACTGCAACACACATTGCAAGGCCCTACAATGCAAATGGATGCATAGGGAGGGTTGACAATAACAAGATGGTTTCAAGCCACAAAAAGGATATATATCACACCTAGTAGATACGACACAGCCAATTGCGCCACCTGAGCTTCCCCTCATTTGAAACTTAGGTCGGGCAAAAGCTGATAGACTGCAACCATAATGTACAGGAGCAATGTTTGGAAAGTAAGATGACAATGATCCTCCAATATCAAGTCAGTTACGTGACATGTTAACTACCACAACACAGAAAGATTGATTTTACACCATCTCTTTGCAGAGGATGATGGCTCTCCTGCTGATCTGCCTCTCTTGGAGTAACCCAATGACCTGGATGACCAGCTGACAACCATCAGCCAAGAGACCCTCCAAGAAGTCCTGGTATCCCTCCAGACACCACCTCCAGTTGCAAGGAGGACAAATAATGAAGCAGTCATCCCAGATGCCCCACCCAACACCCCAATAGTACGACCTGCCAGCACCGACACAGCTGAGGACTCCGAGGACCCAGGGACCAGTTTTGAGAGGACAGTGGTAGGAGTCCAGCGAAAGCTGGCCAAGCAGGTGCAGGTGGGGATGGAGACTGTGGCAGCCAGCCTAGAGGGTATGCGCATGTTACTCATTACGGCCAATGAACATACTGCATCCTAATGAGGCACACACTCCCCACTGCATGGAGTCCAGCAGTGTCTGAGGGACATGGCTGCTCCCATGAGGAAGACGCCACAACAACTGCCCTCCCAAACCGGCAGCAGCGTGATTGAGAACAAGCTGGACTCCATGCACCAGGAAGTGGCCTCACTCAGGGCAGACATGCCTGCCTACCATCAGGATGTTACTGTTATAAACTGCTCCTCCTTGATGCAGTGCTGCAGTGATGTTGTTCCACAGATGGCAGCTGCCGGGAATTGGGATTCCACATCTCCAACCACTGAAGAGTGTGTAGCCCGCTCTATCTCCCCACCACCACTATCAAGGGCAGAGGAGACACCACACACATTGGACGATGAAGATGTGGAACTGATCATCTTCACTTGTAAGAGTTCCCAGTAGCACCAGCCAATGACACATGGGCAGTGTTCTCCTTTGTCCTGTGCTTGAGATCATGCCAAACTTTACATAGATCAGGCCCAAACCTCCTCAGCATCTGTGTCTATTTCCAACCATACATCACCAGTAACTTGGACATGTTATTGGGAGGATGGTATGCTGTTGGTATCCACAAGGGGTCAGTGCTGATAAGTATACATGCAAGCCTGATCAATATGAATGTCACCTACCTACAAATTTGGCATTCCTCTTCCCCTGAGCCTGAGGGGAGATGGCCATGCAATCCATCATCTCAACTGTCCTGGTCATCCACCAAGGCATGCCACTCATACATGGACTCAAGGTGTTGACCATATGTTAGGAGGGCTGACAACTAGGAAGTTGGTATCCATAGGTCTATCACATCTACATTCATATGTCCAGGTGTAGACACCCATCAATACCTAATCTGCCACTACCATTCCTTTCACACCCATTTCCATGCCAGCACACATTAGGTCGTGACCTGCATGCAAGCCAATTACATTCCACATAAGTGTAACATACATGGAGTGCAAAAGATGGAGCGCCATGTTGGGGGACAATTGCCAGACCAATCCTCCATCTTCATGACAATATAGGGATGCACCAGATTGTGTTCAATATGCTGCATCTCTGAGTTGTGATAATGATGGCATGTGCCACAGCCAATATTCTCACAGCATTGCACTCTGTCATTCTTAGTCACATATGGCTCTACATGTGGCTTGTCATTACCTTGTGTAGATGACACTGCACGACGAGCCTCACAAGATGTGACCCTCTGGTGGTGCATGGGGGTCCCTTAAATGGGCTATAATGTCACCACCCAGCCTACTTTGATATCTGATCATTGGACAGCTTATCACATCTGGCAATATATTCAACACAATTGACTCACTCACACCAAACCCTGGATTAGTTCACAGGACACACATTATCACACTTACTAGATACATATGGGTCCTCAAATCTCAACACTTCGCCAATCGTGTAGGGGGCAGGTCCACTTGTAAGACATGAATGGAAAACCATGTTTAGTGTCATATCACAGTCACTGCGAGTGGGCAACAAATTTCAGTGTGATATAATTGAGAGGAGTGAGCTAGTTATCCTAGTGGAAAACAGTGCAACTGACATACCACTACGATCACACAATGACACAGACATTCAGGTGAGTTAGAGCCACACTTTAGCAAAACAAAAGGATGATGGACGGAGTGTTGAAACTTTTCACACACTCACCCCCAGTCACAGATCTGGGTTTAATCCATCATTCTTTTGCTCACCATGCCACCCCAGTTTGGACCCAGCCATATGCAAATCAGTTTGACCCTGTTCCCCATGGGAACAGTCCAGCCTGAACTGCTAAGCCAAGTCCTCCATGGACCGGAAACAAGCATCCTAGGACCGGTTTCAGGGTATTACCCTTCATCAGCCAGGCTAGCTTGAATCCAGTGGCACAGTGAGCAAGGGACCCATGTCGGGTCATATCCTTCCCACTTAGGGCAACTTTAGCAACACAAAAGAACGATGGACAGAATGTTGAAACTTTTCAAACACTCACCCCCCAGTTAGAGCCACACATCTGAACATTAACACTGGGCCAGAGACTCATGTAGTGCTACACCCTGCAACAACCATATGTGGGCCATCTATAGAAGACCGAACAACATGGTATAAGGGAGAGTTGTGTAAGAAAACATGACAATACCCTGGCGCTTTGCAAGACATATGACTCAGGTACTCAAGCTTGTCCTGCAAGTCACCCAGAGGCGCTTTGTGATAGACATGCTGCTCAATTTTACATCTGCAATGTTCATGCATTGATTAATCCATGACTGATGATGCAAAGTTTTCTAATGGTGTCAAATGCCCCATATTCATTGCCCCCTAAGGCGAGTAAGTCCCCTTTGCTAACATAATGGTGGGGCAGGGGTCGTGTGTTTGAAATTATGACAAAGTTGCACTATACATACATTGCCCAACTTTGCTGACACAATCCAGGGAAAATTTGTTAGGTTGGTGGGGCCTTGGCGTTTGATAGATGACACTATGCCAGGGCACAGGTGTCACCATGGCCTCTGAAATGTGTGCCTTTGTGATACTTGTGCAGGACTCACCAGACATCTGACCTGCATTGGTATCATGGTTGGACATGTGAACTCCAGGCCTAACTGGTGCAGATACACTTCATTAAGGTTGCATACAACCTGTCCACAAGCATTGCATGCATCACTCCAACTCATCAGTGAACAGTAAATAGTATGCCAATGGGAGACTCACCAACAGGTCCCCTGATCTCAACACCAAGGTAATCAAGCAGATCCTGCTCCCTGGCCACCAGGTCTGCCCAGCAATTCTTGAGCTGGTGTTCATTCCTGCCAGTCCTGTATACACTTTACAGGTGGTGGAGCACCTTGCCCCAATGCAGTCGCCTGGTCTCGGTCCGGTATCTCTGGATGGCGAGGCCACCCACCTCTAGAATCATAGGCACACAAATCCACCTAACTCATACTCGGACATCCTTGTCATCCTCCCCCTTCCAGACATGTTGAATTGTGGTCAGAGCTGACCCCAAATACAAAGGAAGAAAAAACAAATGGAAACTTAACCCTACTTATCCCAACTATCCCAAATTAGTAACAACCCCGGACAGACACCCCACAGTACAAACACAGATCTATATAAAAACTACCCAAAACCACAACCACTGGGACAAAATGCACACAAAATACAAGAGGACACAACACAAGAAACACCACAAACTTCAAGACACAACCAAGACTCAACCACCAGCTCCAAAACACAACCACACAGTCACAGATGCACAGATTGTAACGAGAAAGTGAAACTACGCCCACTGTACCATGCTTGTAGACATGATTTCCTATTATATCACTTCCCTTCTGCATGCATCAAATTTTTCAGTTAGGCATGTATTATTTTGACGCAGTTCACATTTGCGTAGGTTTTTTTTGGACGCAAAACACACGTGCGTTGTTTATATTGACGCATGATGGTTATGCGTCAATTACACAGAAGGCTGCATTAAAAGGAGTGAGAAGGTAGAAGTCCCGCTAAGGACCCATGTGTAATTTTGTTTGCATTTGTGGATGTTTTAGATGCATTTGTGTCATATTTATTTTACTAATTTCCTAATTGTGTGTTTTTTTCATTGTCCTTAGATGCACCCTGAATCAACATACATATGACATGGGCTGTGCTGCAGCGTGGCATGTTGGGTATGGCCACATGTGTTTGTCCATGCAACAATGTGTTAAGGGTGTGATTAGTCTGTTCCACCAATGTGTGTGTTACAGAGTCAAGAGCATGCCAATTGTTGCACATCATGCATATATATGTGCATGTGTGACAACAGTGTATCCACATATGTTTGGCCTTCAGTACAATGCAATACTTCTGATGTTTGATTGTGTATTGTGAATTGGTATGTGATGTGTGATGTTATTAAGAGCATACTATTTTGGAGGTGCATACGCATGTAAGGCATTGTAGATGATGGGCAAACTACTGCTACCTAGGAAATGTGACCTGACATCTGTCTCCGTGTTTGGATTTAGAGTTTTGGGAGAGCTGTGTGAAGACAGCACATTTGCCTGACATGTGTACATCTTTGGTACATAGTGTATGTGTCACACTCTTCCTACATTCCACCCAGAATATGGTAGGATCACATATTTTGGATTTTAATCATTCCATTTACCAGTGGTTGTTGCTTTTTGTATGGTGGACCTGCAGCCCTAGCTGCATATGTTCTCATCCATACTAATGTGCATACCACAGATGTGTCCATGCAATGAGTGAGGTCTTGTTTACCCTGTATCAAGTTTGTGTCCTATGGTAGTGGCAGGGCAGATTACCATGGATAGACTATGCAGGTTCAACTTCTTCTATTGGTTACAATCCCTGGGCAAGTCATGATGACCATAGTTACCAATGATGTCCCCCCCTCGTCACATATGTCCCATGTAGCCATTGCCACTCTCATACTGAGTTGTGACAGAGTTAAGTTCCAACATGACTTAATTTCTATTTTACAAAATCCCCAACCTCAGGTGTGGGCCCCTTGCATACATCCTATTGGGACACAATGTGGTTGGGTGTGATGAGCTATTCATTAGCAAGTTGGCAATGTGAATGTACAATATGTGTTGTGGTCCATGGATTGTGTCTTTCTGTTGTCACATACCAGTGATCAGGCTGTAAGTGATGTGTGTGATGGTTGCAGTACAATGTGATACATCACATATAATGTCACAACATCACTTGTCAGATTAGTAACTGTTACATACTCTCTGAGGTAAGACTCACATTCCTATGGTATATGTAGTGGAGATTGAATAGACCAAAACAGGATTAGTTGTATATATGAAGTGTTTATTAACATATAGAACATGGTGATTTCAGTGATTTTTATGTTAAAAAGTCTCGACAAATTGCAGTTTCTGGCGTACCCCAGCAGCTGTGTTGTGCTGTTTCCCCTCCATATAATCAGCAACATTCTTCTCCTCCCGCTCCTCAGGCAGGTCAGCAACCTGGTCATAAATTGGAATGTTCATTCGCACACATAGGTTGTGCAGGATGGCACATGTCAGGATGATTTTGCACACAACGTGTGGGCATGAAGGAGGCTGCCTCCTGTCAGGGCATGTCTGACGGTGGCCCTCATTGTATGCACACTCTGCTGCTGTGTTTGGATTTGCAAATGGGGTCATCAGCCATGGGTGTATGCCATAACCCTGATCCACTGCAAAAGATGAAAGATGTAAGTTGTTCTTAAGGCTTTCAACAGGTTTGTCATGTAGCATGGCAGTTGTTATTTGGAGTTGGTGGTGACTCATACGTGTTTGCGGTATGGTGTGAGTTCCTGGTCTTGTGCTAAGTTTTACTGGCACTGTGTTGTTGGACATGACAATCTTGGGTATTGGCTCAAGGACCTGGGACATAGCATTAGAATTCCCGACGGATGTTCAGTATGTATGTACCATGTTTTGTGTAGTGCACCTTTGAATCAGTGTGCTATCCCTAGAGGGGACATGACACATCTTCGCAACACAATGGGGTCAGATGTGGTGACAACGTGGTAGCCCTACAGAGCCTGGACATTCAAGCCATTTTGACATGTGTCCTTACAGATGAAGTGCAACACTTAGGCTCATTTTAATGAGTAAGGGACAATTCATAACACAGCTCCGATATTGGCAGCGCTGTGCTGCGTCATTTTCACTATGCAGGAATGCACCATGTGTAACATGTTACTAGGCATCCCTTTATCGTCCCTGCACCAGCACCTAATATGCAGCTGTGCACCAAAACTACCAACATTGCACTAAGGTGCTTGGCTAGCTGCCCTGTGGACGTGGATGTATCTATGCAAGTGGGGACACCTTCCTATACATATACTGTTTTGATGGACAATTGGCTGTTTCTGTGTGTGCAGCAGTATGTAACATGCATAGCTGGCTTATTCATATAAGGTCAAATCACAGTCTATTTCCTTATTGCAACCTGCAAATAGCACCTCTGGGGTGGTGTTTGCTGTTGGCACTGCCTCAACTTTTGGGTGACACCTACATCTGAGTCAGCATCATCATGCTATGTATCTTGTGGTGACAGACCTACAGCAACACACATTGCACGCCCCTTCCACGCTAAGTGCTGCGTGGAAGGGTGTTGGATTTACAATGTGGCTTCAAGTAACAAAAGAGTGGTCATCCGCCAACTTGTACATGCAGTGCACGCCATGACATTACATATGTCCCTTAGTGATCTTGTGTGGCAGCTGATGTTTGTGTCAGCCATCAGGTGTCCAAGGGTGTGTGTACCCCATTGTTTCAGGATGACCAACATTACTACCAGTGTCTCTCCTGTCTTCCAATACCTATATCAGCATTTATACTGTCAACACTTGCACAGTGCAGGCTATGGGATGGAGTCCAGCTACTTAGCAAATGTGTCGGTTTGCACAGTGCATGTAAGGTCAGTGATGTCCTCTATACTCCTACTGGGTCCCACTATGGCATGCATGATATGCACTGTCTAGCAGTGACTCTGCCCCATGGTGGGCCATTTATTCTTTTCGGTACAGACATGATGGTGTTGTGGGTCAGTAAGTGGTGCGTGTGAGGTGACACAACAGTAGGTGTGGTGCCACTACTCACAGATCTGGCACATGGTATGTGATAGCTGTTGATGTTGTATTCCAATATGTGTGACGCAATGCATCAGGCAGATGTATATGCACACCACAGGTAAGTCAGGTATGTGTTGATGAGATGCAGTTGGTATTGGCACCAGTTGTCTGGCATTTGATGTTTGTTCTGGCAGAGACTTGCACGGAATGATTTAAGGGGTCTGTGACTATGTGTGACTTATGTTACAGAAGCATGGTGTATGCCATTGACATTGCTGTGCTATTCTTTGTTTGGTGTACTGTGTTTGTGAAGTGTACATAGCAGGCAACCTCTGGGCAATTGTAGTGGTTTGTGTACATCTTCTGTGAGCAAAGGGTACATATCTGCACCTGTTCTTCACGTGGTGTGCCTGTCAAGTTGTGGGTGTGTTACATTCATGTGGGTGTACGTGTTTGTGCTGTGCACTGATTGTGCTGTACTGCAGCATGTTTCATATGTGTTGTTACCTGCACATCTGTGTTACCCTAGCCATGTGTTTTTGGAGTGGCGTATTTCTTGTGTGTCCTACAGGGTCAGTGTTTTGTGTGTGTATTGCTAGGTTTGTTGACTTACCCATAAGTAGGCCATTTCTATATTGGCCATCCTGGAAGTATTTGTTGATCCTGCTGTGCCTAAATATATAGGCGTCATGGACACTCCCAGGATACTTGGCCAAAATGTTTGTAAATAGTCCCCGGTAGCCCACTATGGCCTGCACTTTTATGGAATGCATGTGTTTGCGATTCCTGTATAAATGCTCTGTTGCTGCAGGCAGAACAAGTCGGACATGGGTGCAGTCCATTGCTCTGAGCACATATGGGAAGCCAGCAACTTGGTAGAACCCCTGTTTTATCCCCTGCTGCATTTGCTGGGCATTGGGGAAGCTGATGTTGCGGGGTGTCAGAGAGATGATTGCGTCTAACAACTTCGGCAGGAACACTGAGAAGGACGGCTGTGACACACCAGCAACCAGGGCATCCGTTGTCTGAAATGAGCCACTGTGCCAGCATGTGCAGGGCAGCTAGCAGCTTTATCACAGGTGGTATATTATGTGGGGTCTGGAGGCTGTCTGTGATCTGTGGCTCTATGTGGTGCAGCAAGTGTAGTATGGCTTGCCGGTTGAGTCTGTATGTCATAATGATGTCTTGTTCCCTGAGGCCAAGGAGGGTGGTCCTGTTTTGGAATATCCGCTCCTGCCTTCTCTGTTGCCTTTGTGGGCCCCGTTGTGGTGGTGGTTGTAGTTGTTGTTGCTGTCCTCTGTGTCGTGTCCCAAGCTGGAGCAGTAGCACTTCCATTGTGTCCTGTGGGTTGGTAATGTTGCTTCTGTGTGTTTTCCTTAAGTATTGGTGTGGGTCTCTTTAACGCCTGGCCTGACCCTGCGCATTAAACGTTGACGCAAATTGGAGTTAACGTAATTTTTTGGGTCTGCCTCCAACCCGTGCGTCATTTTAGCACAGGTGGATAAACATGGCGGGTTAGAGTCATTTTTGGGCGGGATTGCCTACCTTGCATCTCATTAACGCAAGGTGGTTTCATGCATCCAAAAAATGATGTTAACTCCAAAATGTTGACGCGTCAAAATATAAATATGGTGTTGAGTTTGTGCTGAATTAGCCTAAAAAATGATGCTAATTCAGCACAAAGCAAGTATAAATCTGGGCCTTAATTTGCACAGGAGGAGGGAGATTGTGTTAATACTGTCCATTCTCATTCTTTAATATTAAGTAGCATGGTCAGAGAAGAAGGATCGAACCTCAAATTTTTCCTCACTTATTATTTTCACTGTGGTCCGTTTTAAAGATTTGGATTAACAAACATCTGGCAAGGCCACAACACCATAAACAGGCAGAGAAATCCTAACGTGCTCTCTTGCTTTCTCCCACCAGAAGATATATTATGTAATGTTCATCACCTGTACAATATAAGTCTCTCTACAGAGTGAAACTGAAAGGGGCATCTTTTAATTATTTGCAAAATTGCATTTCGTTTTATAATTTGAATCTTTCGGTACAGGTAATTTTTATGTATAATAATCACCTGCAGCACTGTACTTCTAATGAACTCATATCGGCCCCACAGGCCATCACCTGTTCTGGATTACTCATGTGGGATTTAAAAAAAAATGCTCAGTAAAGTGTACACCTTATTCCATTTCTCGAAGTCATGAGGTGTCCTTGAGCTATTTTCTTTAATTGTCATATAATTCCATGATTATGGAAAGTAAAGTAGGTGCACTTTAGAATATACAACAAAAAATAGAGTTACAATTCCTGAATCACTCAAAGGAATATATCAGATGTGTTTAGGGTGCGTGTGATCATTTGCATCGTCTTCTGGCATATGCACAGATCTTACACTTACCTCATGCGTGAAATCCCATCGCCTTAAGTGACATGTAAGAATAAGTTTGATTGCTTTTCCTCTATGAAGTGACTTAACGTTGATATATCTTTCAAGTGGCATGCTTTCATCAAAGTTATCTGTTACTATTCACCCACATATGTGTCTATAGCAATGTCTAACATCAAAATCTGCTAACCCATTCTGAGTATCCATCATAGGGATCTTATCCGTGCACTATATTTGGTTATAAATCAGAATATATGGTTTCTTGGTGACTTGTTAGTGTGTAGTTTGTATTCTTTTTTCATTACAGGCTTCTTTCAAAATGGATTACTTTTAAGGTTATAACATACCAAACTTTACCAGTTCATTGATTCTCTCTTTTGTTTTCTCAATAAGGAATAGACCTCTTATCTGATGGGGACCTTTTCTGTTCAGTGTACTGTTATCTGCTGTCCAAAATGGATGCATGAACGTTATTGTTTTGCTTGCTTTTTCTGGTTTCAATCGCGAAATTTACAATTGAAATCCTGCCCAATATGAGGGTTAATCTCAAATTACGTTTTTTCTCCATGTGGATACCCAGATATTTATTAAAAAGATTTTCACTACAGTGTAGCAACAAAGGCATATAATCAGTGGTCTCTGCAGCTTTCTGGATATGCTGTACTATTGTCACAATGATGATGACTATGCTACCTGGTCTTCCAAGCAATTAATAAAAGGTTGCCAAAACAACATGACCACACCATCACCAGTCACTCAATGCCATGTTACATGAAAATTAATAATGTTATCTGAATTCATGCCACCTTCATGACCCACTCTCTTGCCATTAATCAACATCCACAGCTAAAATATTAAAAACATATTCGATGGCCAGTCAGTTATATCCACAACCCTCTGCATTATTCACTTATTCTCGACATGAATATTTAAATACTTGGGTTAGCATTTACATTTTTGCAGACAGGGTACTCAGTCACAACCATCGTGAAGCACACAGTCTGCTAAACTCATAGGCGGTCATTCTGACCGCGGCGGGCGGCAGTCGCCACCCGCCATGCGGTAACCGCCGAATGACCGCTCCGCGGTCAGGAGACCGCGGCGGCCATTCTGGCTTTCCCGCTGGGCCGGCGGGCGACCGCCAAAAGGCCAGCGGGAAAGCCCCTGCAACAAGGATGCCGGCTCCGAATGGAGTTGCAGGGGTGCGACGGGTGCAGTGGCACCCGTTGCGATTTTCACAGTCTGCCAAGCAGACAGTGAAAATCTGTATGGGGCCCTGTGAGGGGGCCCCTGCACTGACCATGCCAGTGGCATGGACAGTGCAGGGGCCCCCAGGGGCCCCACGACACCCGTTCCCGCCATCCTCGTTCTGGCGGTGAAAACCGCCAGAAACAGGCTGGCGGGAAGGGGGTCGGAATCCCCATGGCGGCGCTGCAAGCCCCCCCCAGCCCACACACCCGGGAGACTCAGCCCAACCCTGGGAGAGTCTTCCTGGCTTGTTAGGCGAGGAAGACAGTGAAGAAAACTGGCTGTCCCTTTGCAGGGCCTACTCTGCCTTACATCCTCCTGTCATGGTCACTCCCTCTGGGTAGTGAAGCCATCCCAACAGTGAAAGGACCCATCTCAAACTGAAACTTCCCTCTAGGGGGGTCTTCCTCCTCTCTCTCTGCCAACTTGGGTAGTGAGGTGCCCACCTCCCCTACTCCTAACTTTGCTAGGGCAACACCTAGCTTACCCAAAGAGGTCACCCAACACTTGAGCAACCCCACCATGACCAACAGGGTCAGGGGGCCTACTTTGCTATTGGCCCTGGGGTCTGCCTCCCAGGCCAAGTACAGTGCTGCCAGGAAGGCTAGCACCCAGCAGAGGCTACTGACAGCTGTCAGTACCCAGAACCACACCCTAAGCTCTCCACTGACAGGTGGCTGAGTTGCTTTAGGGGCAATTTTGGGGTCATGGCACCCCTCTTGCTGTCTAGAGTGGGGGGCTACCATCTCCTGTGGCAGACACCCTCCTTCCACTCTCCCTTCTGTCAGTGCAGGGGCAACACCCTGCATCTGGACAGCTGCCTGACTACTCAGGACTTCCTTGGGGTCAGGGGAGGCCTCACCAGTGCCAACTCTGGGCTCCCCCCCTACTGGGGCAGAAGGCCTTTGGCTCCCTGGAACTCTCTTTAAGAGTGGCCTACCCTTCCTTTTCTTCTTTCCTTTTCTTGGGGACCCCTGTCTCCTAACTGTAGGGACTGACTCCCCAGGACTTTGGTTTGGGGGGGCGCCCTGGGCGACCGCCCCTTCTGGGACCAGACCCACCTCTGGGAGGTCATTGCCCAGGATACAATCTAGGGGGAGGTCAGCACTGACTACCACCCTAAACCAGTCAAGGATACCCTCCCTCTCTAGGGGCACTATGGCTACAGGTTTGGTGGTGACCTCCCCTGTGGCTATCCTGACTTTCCTTGTCTCTCCTGGGACATACATGTCTGGGGTCACTAACCGGTCACTCACTATAGTGTGACTGGCACAGGTGTCTCTCAGGCCAGTGGTAGGGATCCCATTCACCTGAATGGGGTGGAAGTGCCTACTTCCACCCTCAGGGATCACCAGCTTACCATCTGGTCCTGTCTCCCAGCTCAATGCTAGGAGGACTTCATCATCTGAGGAGTCCTCCTCCATGGCTACACTGGACAGCCCAGTGCTAACCACCTTCTTTGGACAGGCTGCATCCCCTCTGAAGTGACCTGTCTGCTGACAGTCAAAGCAAGCCCTAGTGTCCAAGAGCTTTTTTAACCCTGGGTCTCCCTGTCTCTGCTTGTCAGAGTGGGAGTGGGATTTACTCTCCTCCTTCTTAGGGTTCTGGGGTACAGAGGGAGTCTCTGTGGTGGGCTTACCACCTCCCTCCTTAGGTTTTTGGGGACCTGACCCCCCTTCTTGGAGTCTCCCACCTGGGACTTGACAACCACCCTGGTTCTCAACCACTCATCAGCTGCCTCCCCTAGCTCTCTAGGGTTGGTCTGCTTAGAGTCCACTAGATGCTGGCGTAACCTTTCTTGGGTACAATTGGTCAAGATGTGCTCTCTCATGATCAGATTGTATAACCCCTCATAAGTATTTACTTTGTTACCAATAATCCAGCCCTCTAGTGCCTTTAGTGAGGTGTCTACAAAGTCAACCCAAGACTGGGTACTGACCTTCTGGGTGTCCCTAAACTTGAGCCTATACTGCTCTGGGGTCAGACCAAACTTTTTAGTCAAGCAACTCTTCATACTGGGGTATGAGTCTGCATCCTCCCCCCTCATGGTTAGGAGCCTATCCCTCCCAGAGTTGGGAACTAACTCCCAAAGAAGTGAACCCCAGTACTGAGGCTTGACTCTCCTCATCTGGAGGGCCCTCTCAAAGGCCCCAGCCACTTATCTATATCATCCCGCTCTACATAGGCAGGAACCACCCCTTTGGGTAATCTGGGGGAATAACCCCCACCCAGGGACACCTCAGCTTCTTTATCGCTGCCACCATCTCTTTTCTCCTTGTTTGCCCACTTTTTCTTTTCTAGGGCCAGCTTGTCTGCTTCCAAAGCTATATATGCTAGCTGGGCCTCCAGCTCTCTTTCCCTGATGGATGGGTTCTCTCCTCCTGAAAGGACCCCCTTCCCACCACTAGCTTTGGGTCTGCCCCTAGTGACTGTATGTACTGAGGACCGTTCTTCCTCATCCTCACTTAGGCTCAGATGCCCTCCCTCACCTGAGTGGTTAGAGCTGGCACCCTCCCCTGTTTCTTCCTCCTCTGGAGCTTCCCCTAGGTCTACCTCTTGGGCCTCAGCCCATGCTGTCAGGGATTTGATCAGGGCTTGCTTCCTGAGGTCAGTGGTTTCAGGCAACCCTCTTTCAGTACACAACCCCCTAAGCTGGACTACTGTCAGTGTGGGTAGGCTAGCCAGATCAAGGTCCATGGTTCCCTGGTTTTGTGTCAACAAAAACTTTTTGCAAAAATTGGAAACAATAATTTAGAAAAATTACAAAAATTCAATAATAGAAATTAATCCAAATTAAAAATGTAAAAATATTTAAAGGATTTTTAATTTGTTTTACTTAAAACTGTAATGTGATACTGAACACAAGTACAGGATCCCACCGCTGCCACCAAAAATGTTGGAAAATGGGTTATTGGTAAGGGCAGGTAGGTACCTACACCTAGCAACAAGCCAATAACCTCCACTTAGGTCCAGTTAGGTCTCAGTAAATTAACCCCAGCTCAACCCTTGGTAGCTTGGCAACGAGCGTCAAGGCTTAACTTAGGAGACAGTGTGTAAAGCGTTCAAATATTACAAAACAGTAATTAAATAAAACACAGGAAACAGTTTAAAAATCCAAAACCAATTTATAAAAATAGTTCATATTTTTATCTTTAAAATGACACAAAAACGAATAAAATCGGATAAAGGGAACCGGAGATATGAATTTTTAAAGAATTATTATTTTTCTAGCGCTTAGAAACAAAAAGCGCCAATCGGGTCATCTGGTTGCACCTCGACCGGGGCAAAGTCAAACTTTCAGGCCGACCGCGATGGAGCCCTGCTCGGCTACAGGTCGCGGGAGGCCTCGGTTAAAAAGTTACCTTCTGACTTAGTCTTTATTTTGAAGATTTTCTTCAGCGGTACGAACCTGCCAGTCCTATCCGACCTCCCGGAGCCCTTCTCCGGATACGCGATGCTGGATTCCTCGGTGGAGATTTTTACCTTCGGACTTAGTCGTTTTTTCGAGGTGAAAATCCTTCGACCGGGGAAAACCTGGATCTTGATCCGACGTCCATGGAGCCCTTCTCGGATACGATGGCTGGGAGGTCCCGGTCAACTTTTTACCTTCGGACTTAGGGGGTCATTCTAACCCTGGCGGTCGGTGATAAAGCGGCGGCCAACCCGCCAACAGGCCGGCAGTCCAAAAAATGGAATTCTGACCCTGGCGGCAACCGCCAACACAGCCCGCCACATTAACACTCCGACCGCCACGGCGGTACAGACAAACAGCGCGTCGGTCACCGCCAACAGGCAGGCAGCAGACAATGTACCGCCCACACTATCATAACTCACCAATCCGACACCTTTTCCGGGGAGGGAGCCCCACCGATAAAAACACGGCGGAAACAGACTACGGACGGGAAAACGCTCACCAAAACACACTCCACGAGTACGGAGGACAGCATGGAACCCGAATTAAACATCCTACCTGCTCTCGTCTACCTTCTCATCTACCATGAGTACGAACGCCGGCGCAGACGACAACGGTGAGTACTGCACCTACGACACACGGGAGGGGGGAGGATGAAAGGTTACGGGCACACACATATGCGAACCCCACCCCCCCAAACTATGTACACACCAATGCAGAGCAACAATGCACAGTGACACCACCCAAACCCCCCTGAAAAATGCAAAGACATAATTAAATTGTGAAGAAAAATTTATATAAAAAATAGACTCTGATATGTATCGGTCAACTATGCAAAATATCCATAACAAAATAATACTATACACACTGCCATGGAGAACCGAGGCAATTAGTCCTCTACATCAAAGTCAAATAGAACAGTCCGTGGGCTACAGTGTAGCGACACAAGGGCAAAGCCCACACAGGAGACCTGAGTCCTTTGGAGAGAACACTGCAGGGGCATCTGATGAAAAAACTACAGGCACCTCAGGGGGATGGGAAGGGAGGGCACCACAGCCACATGAGTCCACGACGCCAGATCCATGAAGGGGCCACCATGCCCACTGTGCCATCCTGGGGAGTGCAAAGCCACAGTCTCTCAAGTCTCTACAGTGGGTGGGTTGCCCACTGTTCCATCCTGGGGAGTGCAAAGCCACAGTCTCTCAAGTCTCTACAGTGGGTGGGTTGCCCACTGTTCCATCCTGGGGAGTGCAAAGCCACAGTCTCTCAAGTCTCTACAGTGGGTGGGTTGCCCACTGTTCCATCCTGGGGAGTGCAAAGCCACCGTCTCTCAAGTCTCTACAGTGGGTGGGTTGCCCACTGTTCCATCCTGGGGAGTGCAAAGCCACCGTCTCTCAAGTCTCTACAGTGGGTGGGTTGCCCACTGTTCCATCCTGGGGAGTGCAAAGCCACAGTCTGTCAAGTCTCTACAGTGGGTGGGTTGCCCACTGTTCCATCCTGGGGAGTGCAAAGCCACAGTCTCTCAAGTCTCTACAGTGGGTGGGTTGCCCACTGTTCCATCCTGGGGAGTGCAAAGCCACAGTCTCTCAAGTCTCTACAGTGGGTGGGTTGCCCACTCTGCCATCCTGGGGAGTGCAAAGCCACAGTCCATCAGGTGGATGACAGTCTCCACTGGTCAAGGAGGAGGCATGGTGGGCACAGTGAACCATAAACAGTGCTTGACAGGAATGGCCCGGCGGAGCGGTGCTTGAGACGGAGGGGCCCAGCGGAGCGGTGCTTGAGACGGCGGGCCCAGCGGAGCGGTGCTTGACAGGAAGGGCCCAGCGGAGCGGTGCTTGAGACGGCGGGGCCCAGCGGAGCGGTGCTTGAGACGGCGGGGCCCAGCGGAGCGGTGCTTGAGACGGCGGTGCCCAGCGGAGCGGTGCTTGACAGGAAGGGCCCAGCGGAGCGGTGCTTGAGACGGCGGGGCCCAGCGGAGCGGTGCTTGAGACGGCGAGGCCCAGCGGAGCGGTGCTTGACAGGAAGGGCCCAGCGGAGCGGTGCTTGACAGGAAGGGCCCAGCGGAGCGGTGCTTGAGACGGCGGGGCCCAGCGGAGCGGTGCTTGACAGGAAGGGCCCAGCGGAGCGGTGCTTGACAGGAAGGGCCCAGCGGAGCGGTGCTTGAGACGGCGGGGCCCAGCGGAGCGGTGCTTGAGACGGCGGGGCCCTGTTCAGCGGTGCTCTTCTGCACGGCGGGCCCTCTTCAGCGGTGCTCTTCTGCCCGGCGGGACCCTGTTCAGCGGTGCTCTTCTGCCCGGCGGGGCCCTGTTCAGCGGTGCTCTTCTGCCCGGCGGGGCCCTGTTCAGCGGTGCTCTTCTGCCAGGCGGGGCCCTGTTCAGCGGTGCTCTTCTGCACGGCGGGCCCTCTTCAGCGGTGCTCTTCTGCACGGCAGGCCCTGTTCAGCGGTGCTCTTCTGCACGGCGGGCCCTCTTCAGCGGTGCTCTTCTGCCCGGCGGGGCCCTTTTCAGCGGTGCTCTTCTGCCCGGCGGGGCCCTGTTCAGCGATGCTCTTCTGCACGGCGGGCCCTCTTCAGCGGTGCTCTTCTGCCCGGCGGGGCCCTGTTCAGCGGTGCTCTTCTGCCCGGCGAGGCCCTGTTTAGCGGTGCTCTTCTGCACGGCGGGCCCTCTTCAGCGGTGCTCTTCTGCACGGCGGGACCTGTTCAGCGGTGCTCTTCTGCACGGCGGGCCCTCTTCAGCGGTGCTCTTCTGCCCGGCGGGGCCCTGTTCAGCGGTGCTCTTCTGCACGGCGGGCCCTCTTCAGCGGTGCTCTTCTACCCGGCGGGGCCCTGTTCAGCGGTGCACATCCAGTAGGTTCAAGGGAGCCAGACGTGGCCTGGACTCCCTGCTCAGTCGCCCTCCGACTGTGATGTTTCTGGACCCTTCGGTGACGGAGTCCTGCGCCCTTTGGTGTCCTCCTTTACAGCTGGGATGTGGCATGTGGGGCCCACCTGCTCCGCGCTCCTGCTGGCTGACTTCTCCACCCTGCTGGCCTTACGCTCCTTAGATGGGGCTCTCGGGCCCTTGCCTCCACTAGATGTTGTGGCTGGTGAAGTGGGTGAACTCTGCTCCTTGGGGGCAGCCGTGTCAGTCCTCGCACGGCGGCCCTTGTGTTTCCTGGTCCTCTTGCCGGGGGGGGGGGCTGGATGTGTCCTTGCTGCTGATGGAGGTGTCACTGCTGGCAAAGGGTGGACTCCAGAACCCATGCACAACAGTGACACCGGAAGCTGGGCTGGTAGTGGCTGTGGTGCTCTTGGGACTCTTTGCAGATGGAGGGGGGAGCTCATCGGAGGGAAAGAGGTCAAGATTAGCCAGGAATTTTTTTTTAGGGCCAAGGTAAAAGGTAGGAGAAGTGGTGATGGGAGTGGAGGAAGAGGATGTGGTTGTAGGAGAGTCAGGTGTGCTGTCATTGGGTGAAGGTGCTGGTGCTGTAGGCTATCGTGAGGTGGATGTCTGTTGGGTGGGTGGCTGCCTGCGTTTGTGTGTCTTGGAAGAGGGGGTGACAGACACAGTGGGAGAGGACACAGGGGACGTGTAAATGGCAGTGGGGGTGGTGACTGCACGCGTGCGGACTGTACAGGAGGGTGTGGTGGTGATGGAAGCACTGGCTGATATTGTTGTGCATGCAGGTGTGAGTGTAGACGTCACAGGGAGGGAGGAGGGAGACGAGTAGGAGGGGGACACAGGGGTGGTAGTGACTGTTGGAATGTCTGCATCTGGGTGTTGCTTGGGTGAGTGTTTGTGGGATCTGTGGTGCTTGTGTCTGGATGAGATGCCCTTGGGTGTTGAGGAGTGTGCAGGCTGGTCAGATGGTGTGGATGGGATAGGCTGAGGAACAGGAGACAGAGACAGGGTGGAGGCAGTCAGAAGAGGGAGGCTGGAAACAGGGACAATGGCTGCCGTCAGTGCTGAGGCCAGAGCATTGAACGATCGTTGATGGGCAGCCTGACCCGAATGAATGCCCTCCAGGTAGGCATTGCTCCGATTCACCTCCCTTTCTACCCCCTGGATGGCATTCAAAAGGGTAGTCTGCCCGACAATGAGCGTCCTCACAAGGTCAATGAGCTCTGCACTGAGGGCAGCAGGGGTGACAGGGGCAGGGGCTGCGGTGCCTGGGGCGAAGGAGCCGCCTGCCTTCCTGGGCGAGCGGGCATGGAGCGTAGGCTGAGGGGCTGCAGGGAGGGCGGGGCTGGTGCGCTGGGTGGCGGCTGTACCTGTAGAGGCGGGGGGCCCGGATGTTGCCGCCACCGCTAGGGAGCACCCATCCAAGGACGTGTCTGTGTCGCTGCTCTCACCACCGGTCCCCGTTGTGGTGCTCCCCTCGCCCTCCGGCTCACTGGTGCCCTCGGTGTCTGTTCCTGGGCCCACCGGGGCCTTGTGGCTTGCAGCTCCCTCGTGCTCCGATGCCAAATCTCCTCTGCCTGATGATGCTAATGCACACATGCACAAGAAGATGAAGAAGAAGGGTGGGGGGAGAAAAAGAAGACCTGGTTGAGTGCATACAATGTCAACACCGTTAACGGAGAGGACAGACACAGAAGCCGCATGCACTAAGCCGCGCATTCGGGGTACACTACTCAGTACTTCTGACTCGGACAACAGGTCAAGAGACGACAAAGGCGCACATGTGTGAGGCTGGACCATCAATAGCTGTACTTGTCACCCTACAGAGGTGGGGGCCGGGAGCACAGGGCCATGCCTAAGGGAGAGGACTACACTACAGAAAGCGCCCTGGCCTAATGTCACCCACAACCCTCCTCCCCCACCCAGACGCCTCCACTGCGCAGAGAAATAGCAGAATGTGCTGATACTCACCCCCTTGTGTCTGCTGTGATGCTCTCAAGCGCCCATCCAAATCAGGGTAGGCCACCGCCAGGATCCGGGACATCAGGGGGGTCAGGGTACGACTGGCACCCCTCCTAGGTTGGGAGGCCATCCCCAGCAGTGACTCGGCGGTCTTCCTGGTTCTGCGGCGGATGTCCTCCCACCTCTTGCGGCAGTGGGTGCCCCGTCTGACGTGGACCCCCAGGGCCCGGACTTCCTTGGCGATGGCACGCCAAATCTCGACTTTCTGATGGGCGCTGACCTATGTGACATGGACAGGGTGGGAAGGAAACATTAATCAACTTACTGCATGTTAGATGTGATTGGCCCCCCCTCCCCAACCTTGCAATATAGCACATGCTCTCATCTGTCGTGCGTTGCACTCCACATTCGCCCCCCACCCCACCAACTTACATCTACCCCACTTCACACAGGCATCGGCCATTCCATATCCACCCGGTGTACTCACCTGTTGGTCTGGAGGACCGTAGAGTAACGCATACTGGGGGAGGACCCCATACACGAGCTTCTCCAACTCTTCAGACGTGAAGGCAGGGGCCCTTTCCCCAGTCGCAGCAGCCATTGTCCCTTCCAGACCGAGTTCACAGCAGCACTTGCAGTATAGGTCCTCTCCTGTGGATGATCAGGTCTCGAGTGATTAAGCAGATATAAAATGGCAGTCACGCCCGCGGCGGTGCGTACCGCGGCGGTGCGTACCGCGACCGCCGGCGCACATCGTCATTGGCTCCTGAAACCCATAGGCTTCAATGTTATCCAATGCGGCTCCGTATAGCGGTCTTCGACCGCCTACCGCCACGGTGTGCTCCGCCAGCGCAGTGACCTCACATCACATTGTCCCACTTCACAGGTCAGGCAGCCGCCATTTCAAGGGCCCACATGGCATAATTTCTACTGCGACACACAGGCCTAGGCCTTGCATTGCCACACATACACGCCTTTCAATACATAGATAACCGTGTGCTATGCAAGCTGTGGTGAACGTACCAGTGATTAGCTTGACTCTGTGCTCCATGTTGTCCTTCCTAGGCACCGTCCGCTGGGACTTGCGAGGAGAAGGATGAATCCTCGCGTGTACCGACCGCTGGTGGACCTGTCGACAATGGAAGAACGCCACATCATACTACGATACCGACTTGACCGTGCCACTATCCATGAACTGTGTGACCAGCTGGAGCCAGCCCTGATGTCCCCCATCCGCCAACCCACAGGAATTCCCCCTCTGGTGCAGGTGCTGTCAGTCCTCCATTTCCTTGCAAGTGGCTCATTCCAGACAACAGTGGCCATGTCATCTGGAATGTCTCAGCCAATGTTTTCTAAAGTTTTGTCTAGAGTGTTGTCTGCCCTGACGAAACACATGCGGAGTTACATCATATTCCCTGAGGAGGTTGATTTGGCCACTGTGAAGGGTGATTTTTATGCCCTTGGACATATTCCCAACATAATTGGTGCCATTGATGGGACCCATGTAGCCTTAGTCCCCCCAAAAGACGATGAGCAGGTGTACAGAAACAGGAAAAGTTACCATTCTATGAACGTCCAGGTGGTCTGTTTGGCTGACCAGTACATCTCCCATGTGAATGCCATGTTCCCTGGTTCAGTGCATGACGCGTATGTGATGCGTAATAGCAGCATCCCTCATATGATGGAACAGCTACAGGGACAACGTGTGTGGCTAATAGGTGACTCTGGTTACCCCAACCTGCCTTGGCTATTGACCCCAGTGAGGAATCCCCGGACCAGGGCTGAGGAACGGTACAATGAGGCCCATGGGCGAACTAGGAGGATCATAGAAAGGACCTTTGGCCTCCTGAAAGCCAGGTTTAGGTGCCTGCATATGACAGGGGGATCCCTGATGTACTCACCAAAGAAGGTGTGCCAGATCATCGTGGCCTGCTGTATGCTTCACAATCTGCCATTGCGACGTCAGGTGCCTTTCCTGCAGGAGGATGGTCCAGATGGTGGTGTTGAAGCAGCTGTGGAGCCTGTGGAGAGTGAAGAGGAGGAAGACTCAGAGGACGACACAGACAACAGGGACAGAGTTATCCAACAGTATTTTCAGTAGCACACAGGTAGGAATCACACACGCCATTTTATTTTTCCTGAAAGCCTCCAGCTTCTCAACTTTGTCTATGACCCCCCAGTTCTTTAAAACTGATGTTTGATTTTCCCTTCCCTTTTCAGTGCTGTATGACCCACTGCGTGACTTCTGCTTGGTTAGCCCATGGACTAATGCTTATTGATCTCGGTATGTGTTCAGCACAAAGTTAACAGAACATAATTGATGGGTAATGTGTCATACATTTGTAAATAATACAGCCTGACTCCAGCATGATTTCAGTGCATTGAGTGATTTATTTTTTGTGCTAGATAATGGTACATGATATTAACACGGTGATGGGTGGGGGTGGAGTAATGTCCATGGCAGAGTCCAGTTCTCAGTCTCACAGGTGCATTGTCCATATGCCTGTGGAAGGATGGAGCAGGGGCAGTTCAAGGTTTGACAGGGTGGCAATGTGGGACGGTGGGATGACTTCAGGGGGTATCTCATGCTGGCAGGGGTCTTGACATCCTACTCTGTCTTTTTTTTGGATCTCAGACTCCTCTTGCGGGGTGGTTGTTCTTCAGCAGGAGGTGGGGTTCTGGTGGCCTGTCGTTGTGGTGGGGCCTCCTGTCCACTAGCGGTGGTAGGCTGTTCCTGGTCCGGGCTAGTGACAGGGGCCCTGTGTGGTGCCACATGGTCCCGCAACGTGTCTTCTATCCGGTTGAGGGCCTGGACTATGCTCCCCATAGCGGTGGAGATGTTGGTGAGATGATTGGTGAACCCCATGTAGCGTTCCTCCTGCTGTGCCTGGATCTCCTGGAACCTGGCCAGTACCGTCGCCATCGTCTCTTGGGAGTGGTGGTAGGCTGCCATGATGGTGGTGAGGGCCTCTTGGAGAGTCGGTTCCCTGGGCCTGTCCTCCCCCCCCTGTCGCACAGCAGCACTCCGAGTTGCCCGGTTTCCCCCGGCCTCTGTCCCCTGGACGGTGTGCCCACTACCACTGCCCCCAGGTCCCTGTTGTTGTTGGGGTGGTGGGTTAGCCTGGGTGCCCTGTAGTGGCAGACACACCGCTGATTGACCTGTCCTAGAGACAGAGGCATGGGCCTGCTGGGTGGGAGCTGTGCTGTTGTTCCCAGAGGGGGTTGGGTCTGCTGTGGCCTGTGTGTGGGGAACCAACTGTCCAGAGGTCCCCGATGGTCCGGGCTGGTCATCAGGTTCCAGGTCGACAGAGCTGCTGTCATCACTGGGGGCCTCTTCCGGGGGGGGATGGACATTTCTGGACCCTCCTGACCGGTGTGTTGGCGTTCGGGTCCTGCATGGGGTAAGAGAGTATGGTTATTGTTTCTGTGTGTGCTATTGCGTGCGATTTATGGGTGCCCTTGTCCCCCAGTGCTGTCATTCCCTTGGGGGAGGTGTTGTGGGGGTGTTTGGGGGGGGGTATGTGCAGTGGTCATGCTTAGGTGATGGGTGTCCATAGTTTGTGGTGGCATGCAGGGGTTGGTGTTGGGTGGGTTGTGCTGGAGAGACATTCTCAGGGAGGATGTGTGATGGGGGGATGGGGGTGAGGGTGGTGGTGGGGGTTAGCATGCTGGGGGGGGTGAAGTAGTTGAGATTGTACTTACCAGAGTCCATTCCTCCGTGTACTCCAGCGAGGCCATCAGGATGCAGGATGTTTAGTACCTCTTGCTCCCATGCTGTGAATTCGGGTGGAGTGGGTGGGGGTCCCCCGCCAGTCTTCTGCACTGCGATGTTGTGTCGCGAGACCATCGAGCGCACCTTTCCCCGTAAGTCGTTCCAGCGTTTGCGGATGTCGTCTCGATTTCTGGGATGCTGTCCCACCGCGTTGACCCTGTCCACGATCCGCTGCCATAGCTCCGCCTTCCTGGCTATAGTGGTGTGCTGCACCTGTGAGCCGAAGAGCTGGGGTTCAACTCTTATGATTTCCTCCACCATGACCCGGAGTTCTTGGTCCGAAAACCGTGGGTGCCTTTGGGGTGCCATGGGGTGGTGTGGATGAGGTGTGGGGTGGTGTATATGGTGAAGAGTGTGTTGGTGTGTGGTGCTTTGTGCTTCTATGTGGTGTGTGTGATGGTGTGGTGTGCCTCTGTGTGATGTAGCTCTCTATTCTGTGATGTGTCTCTCTCTCCTTCGTCTCTGATCTTCGGTCGTAGGGGTTTGTGGGTGATGTGGATGTGTGTTTTATAGTTTTTGGATGTGTGGGAGTGTTGTTTGTATGTGTGTCAGGTGTGTGTATTTCAAATTGTCCAATGTGGCAGTGTTTTGGATATGTGTGTGTATTTTGACCGCGGCGGTGTGTACCGCCAATGGAATACAGCGGTTGAAAGACCGCCGCGTGGATTCGTGGGTCAGAATGGCATGGGCGTGTTTGTGTTGGCGTGGCGGTGGAGGTTTGGTCATCTCCAGTTTTCCGCGGCCCGCTGATGAGGCGGCCTTCCTTGGATGTCGGGTTTTTTGCGGTTTCACTGTTGGTGGTCAGAATGACCGTGGCGGTTTACCGCGGCCGCGGCGGTAGTATGGCGGAGTTCTGACCGGCGGTAAGGGCCTTTTACCGCCGAGGTCAGAATGACCCCCTTAGTCTCTTTTTCTGAGATTTTTCTTTACCGGGACGAACCACCAAATCAGGCCGGGTCGCGGTTGAGGCAAGCCGGCTAGAATTTCCGCGGCAGGTCTGTCCCTCTATGGAGCTTTTTTACAAAAATTCTCAAATCTTCTCCAAACCTCTGGGGCTTCACCCAGATGTTCTTTTAAGGTTCTTTTGGGGTCCACAGCTCACCCCAAGGGTCCAGAAGTTCTGAGATGGTCCTTGGGGGGTGCGGACTACCACTCCCAGAATGCACCTGGCGCAAACTCCTTTTTGGCCACTGGACAGTGGTCAGCTGGTCACTTTCTTCAGGAGTTGGTGCAGGGGACTCTGGATAGCAATTTTTCACCTGTAGCAAACAGGGAGTCCCTCCTTGAACCAGTTGAAGCCAGGCAAAGTCCTTCTTGTGGTGAAGCCCAAGTGTGCAGCTGGTGCAGTCCTTCTGAGTGCAGGTTCCAGGTGCAGGCCAGGGGTCCAGCAGGGCAGTCCTTCTTCTCCTTTAGTTCTTTTCTTGTTGAATTCTGGTGGGGATCTGAGGTGTGGGTGCAGGTCTGCCAGTGTTATCCTTGCTCCTGTGTGAAAAGCAGGGGGGTCCTGGTTCTCCAATCAGGTGCAGGGTCCTTCCCCCTGCGATGAGCACTTCCTGGGAAGTGCGGCAAAAATCCATCCCAGAGGGCAACATTCTCTAAAAATCCAACATGGCTGAATCTGATTTTTGGAGGTTACATCTGGCTGAGCCCACCCACTGGTGTGGCTAAAAATCATAAACACACCCCTCTCCTGCCCTCTCCTAATCTAATCAAGGGGGCACCTAGTTGTCTGGGGTTGCAAGATGTGGGGGTGTTGCTGGTTGCTCCAAATGTCCTTCTCTGCCTTTGAAGACCAGTTTGGCAGCCCTCCCCCTTCCTGCCTCACCATCTGCTGAGGGGAGATTCTCTCCCACAGGCACATTCCTTTGTGTGAAGCCAGGCCACTTCACACCTCATCAAGGCAGCTTGGCTAAGCTGCTACAGGCTGGCCAATCAGAGCACAGCAGCAAAAACAATGCAGGGCTGAAATTGGCAACTTTTTAGGTAAAGTCTAAAACTCTTTACCTGAACAAGTTATATTAAATCCAACAACTGGAAGTTGTGGGATTTATTACAACAATTAATTTGATACCAAATTCTTGGTATGCATCTTTTAAGGAGACTTTAAAATTTAAAACAAAGTCTCCCCATTCTAGCCTATGAAGGCCATTTACTACAATGAGGGAAAAACGAATTTGGCTGTTTTTACCTCACCAGGGCTTATAAAACTATTTTTATAAAGTCCCTGCTTATAGTTACATGGCACCCAGCCCTAGGGGCACATAGGGCACACCTTAGGGGTGACTTATATGTAAAAATAAGGTAGTTTAAGACTTTGGAACTACTTTTAATTCCAAAGTCGAATTTGCATATAACTTTAATTTAAAAGCAGCCAGCAAGGCAGGCCTGCCTTTAAAATGACACTGGGCACCTCAGCAGTGCACCTATGGGTGCACTACCTATGCTGTGGTCCCTAAACCTACATGCCCTACCATATACTAGGGACTTATAGGTAGGTTAACTTAGCCAATTATAATTAGCCTAATTTGCATATTGATTTTACACAGAGCACAGGCCCTGGGACTGGTTAGCAGTACCCAGGGCACCATCAGAGTCAGGAAAACACCAGCATAAAGTGGAAAATGGGGGCAAAAAGTTAGGGGGCCTCTGCAATCAGCCCTGTTTTCTCACACTGGGCCAGGGGAAAACCGGCGGGAAACCGCTGGTTCCCCTTTTCTGACCGCGGCGTCAGAATAGCCCTGGAAGCACCGCCAGCCTGTTGGCGGTGCTTCCGCGGTCCCCGGCCCGCCGGAATGACCCCCATAGTCTGCCCACTCTATTTAGAGTCAGGTGTATCACCATGTTTACACCAGTGGGCGTTTCCTCTGACTTGCCAAGTGACATTCGGACATTGGTCAAAGTACCTTAAACTGCACTATGAAAGGCGGACATTCCGGTGTACTCCTTTCCTGTTTGGGGCTACCAGGGAAAGCATGGTGGTCCTGAACAAAAAAGAAAAAAAGCGAACCCCACACACTGGGGGAAAATTCCCAGTATGTAAGAGACATTTTTTTTTTGTTTTTCAAAAGAAAACACTCCCTTAGGAGTTTCTCTTTGGAGAACAATAGACTTTGATGAGTGACCACAGTAAACATGGTGGCCACTCAGTCAACTTCAGTGGTAGCTCTACTGAAGGTATAGCGATCCCCAGCTCCCCAGGGAAGATCACTAGAGAACGCCTAGAAGCTACCTTTTAATTTTGTTGCACTCAATACTGATGTGTGTGAATTGCATTATGATAAAATCACCATTTATTAAGACTAATATTTAACACCATCCTTCCACTTTGGTATGTAAAACCGATGTGCATACTAATTAACCCTTTCCATGCATTGAACGGCCGATAGCCATCCAAGAACCCAGTGGGTTTGGGCGTAGGCAGCTCCCGGCCATCCTGGCTGCCATCCATAGGAGAAGCACTGGCACTCCCCCATCGGCCATCCTTCTGCACCCTCCCACCAGGGATGGCAGTGGAAGTGCCCCCTCCCACAGAATCTGATGATGTCAGTGCACAAGGCATCATAAGAAATTGCTGTGACACGCTGGAAGCCATTTGCTTTCACTGCATCTTTGGAGAAACAGGTAGGTTTCTCCTCAAGGAAGGGAGGTTATGGGTGAACAAAGAGGTGTCAGGGGAATGTAAAAGGTTTTCCTTTCCCTCAAAGTCTCTTTGATGTGCGTTCCTGTCCCACATCACGCACAGGGCTACAATCATGCAGCAGCAAAACCCACTAGGCACCAGGGGTTTGTTTTTTATGGTATGTTTGGTGTTTGGGGAGCAGCCCTTTAGGAAAAGGTCACTTCCCTTTTAGGAACAGATGTTGTGACGGTTTCTGCCCCCCTTGGGGCCAGATGGGCCTTATATTATTAGGCATATCTGTTCCCAAGTGGGGCAGAAGCCTCTAGACAACAGGGATACTTTTTTTAATGCTATTTTTGTTGTTTGAGAAGCGGCCCTTTGGGGAAGGGTCGCTCCTCTTTTAGGGACAGATGTTGTTGCTGTTTCTGCCCCTCTTGGGGCAGAGCATCCTTACAGTAGGCCCACCTGCCCCCAAGGGTGGCAGAAGCCACTAGACACCAGGGAGTTGTTTTTAGATGATATGTTTACATGTTTGGGGAGTGGTCCCTTGGGGAAGGGTTGCTTCCCTTCTGGGGACAAATGTTGTGGCCATTTCTGCCCCTCCACCTTGGTGGCAGATGGGTCTTAAATTATTAGGCCCATCTGCCCTCAAGGACGGCAGAGACCACTAGATACCAGGGATTTGTTTTTAGATAGTATGTTTAGGTGATTGGGGAGCAGCCCCTTGGGGAAAGATCACTCTCCTTTTGGAGACAAATGTTGTGGCTGTTTCTGCCCCCCTTGGGGGCAGTTGAGCCTTATATTATTAGGACTATTTGCCCCCGAGGGGGGCATAAATCACTGACATCAAGTATTTTGTTTTTGTTTTGATATGTGGCTGTGAGCAAGCGTCACTCCCCTTTTGGGGGAAAATGTGATGGCCATTTATGTCCCATATGGGGGCAGATGGACCTTATTTTTTTAGGCCCATCAGTCCTCCTGGGGAGCAGAAGCCAGTAGACATTAGGAATTTTGTTTTTTGTAATATTGTTGTTTAGGCCATTCTGCCCACCAGGGAAAGTTTCTCTGTGTGTGAAGGGGAGTTCGGCTGATGGTCTGTGTTTACTTGTATTTGGCTGGCTATATGTGTACTGGCATTTGGCTGGCAGTGTGTGCTGATTTGCACTTGGCTAGTGGTGTATGTAGAGTGGCTCATTATTTGCATTTGTGGTTGTAATGTTTTATTTCTCCTTTTCATTCTACTGCAAAGATTTTGATTCCACTGTTTTGATTCCTGCATGCGGTTTTGGCACTGGTACACCTGCAGTTTTCATAGTTGCATGAGTTTGGTGAGAACATCTTTTTGCACTGTTTAATACAAATGAGTATCATTGCCATGCATGAATGAGTTTTTTGTAATTGGTGTAATAATATCAGCATATTTAGCTGTCGTTTTATTGTGTGGGAAATTCTCCGTGGATTTGTGCATGATGTGTATTGTGTTGTCTTGTATTGTAATTTTACTTTTGTTTTTCTTTCTAGTGAAATATCATTTGTGCTTGCTGTTTCTATGCACAGTATATCTAGGTGATCCTGAATCTAGCTGTTTCTGGCAAAAGAGTAGTATCGTATTTGAGTATATAGGTTTTTGACTGACTTTTCCTTCCAGGTCACTATATGCCAGTAATTTTACTTTCTGTTTGATTCAGCCATACTTTAGTTATTACTTCTTTTACACTGTGTTGGGTATTGTTAACTTATTTGCTAATTTAGTTTTATTACTAAGGATTATGGCTAGCCACAGGAATATCACTTGGCAGGTTGTTGGTATCCCTTTTGATTCATCCTCTGACCATGATTATGAGACTGACTCTGCATCTGGGGAAGAAGTGCAAGATTCTGGCAGTGAATTTTCTGTCTGAGAGGAATCATCTGATGCCTGTTTTGGAAGAGGACACTGATGTGCCAGTAGTGCAGCAAGTGGCATATGGATTGCAGCCTGGGTCTGAAAGGCTTTCCATTGGAAGAGCTAAACTCTGGAATGCCACACACATGGTGCAGCTGGTGTTGCCTGCCTTTACTAGTGTTGTAGGGTGTAGAGGGAATACTGAAAACCTTTTGCCCATACATTTCTTTCAGATATTTATGGACCATGTATTTTTGGATGAGATTGTTAAACGTGCAAATTTTATGCTGAACAGTATTTGAGGGGCAACAGTGGCAGACAGTGGAAGACTTAAAGTCTGCTTTCGAGCTACCCAGTGGATACACACAAATCTGGATGAGTTGAAGAAGTTCCTGGGTTTAACTTCTTGATGGGTTTGAAAAGCAAGCCATCAGTGTCTTCATATTGGTCTTCCAGTCCCTTAATGGCAACCCCCATATTTCCTGCAATCATGAGTCATGATTGGTATTTGCTTCTGTTTCGGATGCTGCATTTTGTTGATAATGCTTCTGCGTTGCCACAAGAGCACCCCTACTGTGACCATCTTTTTAAGATTCAGCCTGTAAATGATCCCTTTGTAAATCGATTTCAGAGATCTATGTTGTAGGGAAAAAAATAGCTGTGGATGAGTCTTTGGTCCTGTTCTTGGGCCATTTGTTTGTTAGGTAGTACATTCCTAGCAACAGGGTATGTTATGGAATTAAGATGTATATGCTGTATGATAATAGCATTGGCTGGGTGTACACTGGTAGGGATTCCACTATTGACCCCTCTGGATCTCCACCCACTTTCAGAGTTAGTGAGAACATTTTCTGGGAAATTGGTAAAGGACTTTTTAACAAAGGTCACCATGGTGTGCAATTGTTCAGAGAATTATTCAAAGTGCACACTGTTGCTTGCAGCAGAGTCGTCTCTAACTGTAAAGGTTATCCAAAGGAGCTTGTTTGTAATAAGACTTGAGAGGGTACAGTGCTTAGTGATGAACTGCTAGCAGGGGAATTTGCAGACAGGAGGGTTTCTACATGCTGACTACCATCCATGATAAAAGTACTTCACCTGTGTCAGGTTGCTGAAGTGCACAAACTGGTGTGCATTTATGAGCACATGGGTGGTGTAGATAGAGTAGATCAGAAGTTGGAACCTTACACTGCTGTTAGTAAGGCTTACATTTGGTATAAGAAGGTGGCTATCCATTTGTTTAATTTAGTAACCTTCAATGTTTTTATTGTATACAATAATTGTTCTCCAGAGTCAAAGATGGCATTTGTTCAGTTCCAGGATTCTGTGATATGCAGCCTTGTTGTAGTGGAATAGGCAAGTGTTCTTAGAGTTGGGTGGTGGAGGATGTGGATAGATTGAAAGATCACCACTTTGCTGATTAGATTCCTCCCACACCCAAAAAAAAGCAATCCCTGTAAGAGATGTAGAATCCATATGTGAAGAGGCATGCGGAAGGAGAGTTGTATGCATTGTCCTGAGTGCCCTTCTAAACCTGGATTGTGTGTGCCCGCATGTTTCAAATTGTACCACATGCAAAATAGTTTTTAGGAGCAACCATGAACGTAAAAGTGAAATGTCTGGTCTGTATCTTTTTATATTTTTTGTTCAGTTTTACATTTGCCATTAGTGTGATATATTTGGTTAGAGTGTTTGTAGTTTTGAATTACCATACAATTGGTTGCGTTTTCTTTTTTGTTGTAATGGCGGTTTGCGTGGACTGGCGCTTGGCTGGTGGTGTGGGTAGACTGGTGCTTAGCTGGTGGTGTGCATAGACTGGCGCTTTTGTTGGCAGTGTGCATGGGCTGGTGCTTGGGTGGTGTGTGTGTGAGCTGTCGCTTGGCAGGTGGTGTGTGTGAGCTGGCATTTGGCTGGTAGTGTGCAAGTAGTGACTTTCTGCTGGTCATTACACACACTTCTACCCAAAAGCCAGTCCATACACTCCATCAGCCGGTGTGATTGCTATGTTAGGCATGTGGATGTATGAAAGTGAGGGGCACTTGAAGGGTGCTGTCTATTGATGTGAGTGTAGTAATGTGCTGGGCCCAAGGCTGATAGGTTGAATTGTCTTGTGTTTATCACATATGAAGGGTGTGTAAATGGACTGTAAAGCAGTTAGTGCCTTGACGCAGCTTTACAGCTCACGAGCTGTGAGTCATTGGTTAAATTGTTTGACCTTTCAATTATTGATAATGCATTACATCTTTGTGAAATCTCTTGTTAAGAAAATTTTATGTTCTGAACCTTCACTCATCCTTGTGCTGAATCCAACCATGATGTGTGTGTACCAATAAAGAGAGTGAGAAGAGAGAGCTCGCTCACCTTCCCAATTTACTATCAACAACCACAAGAAGCAAGCACGCTACCAAACCTCTTACATCTTTGATGTCCCAAACATTTGAAATTATGAAAATCACTGTTTTTAGCCTTTGTCCAAGGTTACCACGTTTAAAAGCACACTGTATTGGTGGGTACCCACAAGAAAATGTTATTGCACTTCTCCTGTCAATTGGGAATACTAATCCTGTAAAACTCCCGCTCCGCTGTAATCAAGCATCGAAGCACACACCTGTCATACTAAATGTGTTGGGTAGGGCCCCAGTGATGAAGCATGACATCAACTAGGTTGGTGGCGAGGGTTCTTTTTAACAAGTGCTAAGGCCTTTTTTTTAACAATTTGAGTGTTTGGGACATCACAGAAGTATGAGACTTAGTAGCATGCTTGCTTCTTGTCTAAAGAAAATCTACCAACTCTAGATATGTTAGAAAACTAGACACTCAGGGCAGTACAGGGTGGTGTGCCTCACATGGATCCCAATAGGTTTTCTTACCTACAAGACCCTGCAAACTGCGAAATGTGACTAAAATCACACATATTCCTTGCATTTCTGTGCCACATTCTTCTGGAAACATAAATAAACCACAAATTTTCTTCTACCCAGTATTTCTCTCGGTCTCCCAATAAAAATTATACCTCACTTGTGTGGGTGCCCAAAGCAGAGAAAGCCTAAAAAAGGATTTAAAACAACCTGCCTCTTTGGTTTCCCCTCAAACTCTACACATTTTGTGCCCTTCTCTGTCACAGGCACTTGGCCCACCCATAAAAGTGAGGTTGCATTTTTAGCGGGAGACCCAGGAGAAACTCTGAGTGGTAGGAAATTTGTGGCTCTCCTCAGATTCTTAACTTTCCACTACAGAAATGTGAGGAAAATGTGTTTTTAAGACAAATTTTGAGGTTTGCAAGTGATTCTGGATGACAGGACCTGGTGAGAGCCACACATGTAACTCCACCCTGGATTCCCTTAGGTGTCTAGTTTTCAAAAATGTTCAGGTTTGCTGGGTTTCCCTAGGTACCTGCTGAACTAGGGCCCAAAATCTACAGCTATGCACATTGCAATAAAAAGGGTCAGTTTTCAGTGGACTAATGTGATGAGTCCACATGAGATTTTGGGCTGTGTCCTGTCATTGGCACTAGGCCTTCAAGTGAGGTACCAGTTTAATTGTGAGACTTGGAGGAATGCTAGGTGGATAGATGCTTGTGGCTCCCCTCAGATTCCAGAACATTCTACCACTGAAATGTGAGGAAAATATGTTTTTTAAAATGTTTTTAGACAAATTTTGAGATTTGCAAGGGATTCTGGGTAACAGAACTTGGTGGGAGCCACATAAGTCACCCCATCCTGGATTCCCCTTGGAATCTAGTTTCCAACAATGTACAGGTTTGCTAGGTTTCCCTAGCTGATGGCTGAGCTAGGGCTCAAAATCCACAGCTAGGCACATTGCAAAAAGAGGCTCAGTTTTCAGTGGAGAAATGTGATGTGTCCACATTGCATTTTCAGCTGTGAGGTAAAATTATTATCAGGAGACTTGGGGAAATGCTGGGTGGAAAGACGTTTGTGGCTCCATTTGTCTTTATCTTTATTTGTACCTTCCAAATGTAAGGAAGTGTGTAAGAAAGAAGTCATTTTGAGAAATGCCCTCTAACTCACAAATTCAAAGATGTGCAAATTACCACTGCTTTTAAACACCATGGCGGTCATTCTGACCGCGGCGGTCGGCGCCCGCCAAGCGGTTCCCGCCGAAAGACCGCACCTCGGTCAAAAGACCGTGGCGGTCATTCCGTCTTTCCCGCTGGGCCGGCGGGCGACCGCCAGAAGACCGGCGGCCGGCCCGGCGGGAAAGCCCCTTCAACAATGAAGCCGGCTCGGAATGGAGCCGGCGGAGTTGAAGGGGTGCGACGGGTGCAGTGGCACCCGTCGCGATTTTCACTGTCTGCTAAGCAGACAGTGAAAACCTTTGTGGGCCCTGTTAGGGGGCCCCTGCACTGCCCATGCCAGTGGCACCCATTCCCGCCATCCTGGTTGCGGCGGTGGACACCGCCAGAAACAGGCTGGCGGTAAGGGGGCTGGAATCCCCATGGCGGTGCTGCAAGCAGCGCCGCCATGGCGGGTTCCCTGGGCCAGCGGGAAACTGGCGGGAAACCGCCGGCTCCCCTTTTCCGACTGCGGCTTTACCGCTGCGGTCAGAATCGCCAAGGAAGCACCGCCAGCCTGTTGGCGGTGCTTCCGCCGCACTCCGCCATGGCGGTCATGGACCGCCAAGGTCAGAATGACCCCCCATATCTTGTACCGATTTCAGAAATACATAGGTTCCCTTGATATCTATTTTTTACTCTTTATATTTTACCAAATGAATTGCTGTATACCCAGTACACAATGAAAAACAATTGAAAGGTGCAGCACATTTATGGGCTCTGTGTATCTCAGGTTCTTTGTGAACCTACACACCCTATATATCCCCACACCAGAAGGATCCAGGGGACGTAACAGTATATTGCTTTTGGACATCAGCCATGCTTAGAAAAAGTTACCGGTCCCAGAAAGCTTGTTTTTGGTCCACGGAGAACCTGGATTGGCAGTTCAGGCTGGACTTTTCCCTTGGGGAACATGGTCAAGACTGATTTGCATATCGCTGGGTCCATACTGGCCCAGATGTGGATCCCGTGCTCACTGCACCACTGGTTTCAAGCTATCATGGCTGATAAAGGGTGATACTGTGAAACTGGTCTCAGGATGATTGTTTCCAGTCTAGGGATGACCTGACCTAGATTCAAGCTAGTCTGTCTGATGAAGGGTAATACCCTGATACTGGTCCCAGGATGCTTGTTTCCGGTCCAAGAAGGACCTTGCTTGGCAGTTCAGGCTGGACTGTTCCCTTGGGGAACAGGATCAAGACTGATTTGTATATGGCTGGATCCAAAACGATGGTTTAGACCCAGAGCTTTGTGACTGGAGGTGAATGTTTGCATTGTTCAGCATTCCATCCATCACCTGTTCCTTTTTGTTTTTGTTGCCCTTAGTGGGAAAGGTATGCCTAGAAGTGGGTCCCATGCTCACTGCACCCCTGGATTCAAAATAGCTTGGTTGATGAAGGGTGGTATTCTGAAACCAGTCCCAGGATACTTGTTTCTGGTCCAGGGAGGTCCCGGCTTGGTAGTTCTGGCTGGACTGTTCCCCTGGAGAACAGGGTGAAGACTGATTTGTATATGGCTGGGTCCAAACTGGGGAGTGGTGATCAAAACAACGTGGGATTAAAGACAGATTTTTGTGTCTGGATTGAATGTTTGTATTGTTCAGCATTCCATCCATCATCAGTTCCTTTTTGCTTTTGTCACCCTAAAGGAGAACGGTATGCCCAGACGTGGGTTCTATGCTCACTGTGCCACTAGATTCACGCTAGCCTGGCTGATTAAAAGTGATTTCCTGGATGCTTATTTCTGGTTTAGGGAGGACTAGACTTGGCAGTTCGGGCTGGACTGTTCCCATGGGGAACAGGGTCAAGACTTATTTGCATATGACTTGGTCCAAACTGGGGCAGTGTGGCAGGCAAAAACAACGGATTAAACCCAGATGTTTGCATTCTTCAGCATTCCATCCATCATCTGACCCTTTTTGCTTTTAACACCAATTGAGGCAACTTTGCACCATGGTGCAAGAGTGTCTGTGTTGCCATTGGGATTGTTTTTATGCAAGAAGGGACACCTTCCTACACAAAATAATCTATGGAAGCAAAAGAGGAAAAAATGAAGAGAACTAGAGATATTTCTCCTTGGTGTACCGGCCCAGGAGCGGTGTAAGGTTTTGATGCATTCCCAGGTTTACATTGCCATGTAAATCTGGGTCTAAGCCAAAACCCATGGTTGTTACGTGAGTAATCCCACCACAGTGGCCATGGAATGCCCCCTAACAGAGTGTTTGGTAACGCAGTGACTTACACCACTTCTACGAGGCCATGAAAAGCCATGCAAAGTGGCTTTGCGTGGCCTCATAGATATGGGCCTACATTCTGTGCTGATCAAAACAAATGACACACCAGCGGTGCAAGGGGCTTGTAAATATACCCCTAAGTTTAGGTGGTACTGGAATGGATCCTGTGTCATGTATGATATGGAGCATTAGCATTAGGGTATAAGTTCTTTTGGGAATTTTGGAGCAGCTCACATCTAAGAGACATATTCCAAGTCAATGTACATAACCAAAAATATGCAATATGGAAAGGAAAGAATTCGAAAAAAAACATTTGCATAAATCATAAAAAATTGAAAGCTAACATTAATTTTGGTTAGTACTGCATACACTCATAAAAATCATTTTAGAGTCAATGTGGCAAAATGTCTATACAGGTTTTTGAAAATAGCTGTAACTAATTATAGTTGAAAAATGATAGTGCTGGACATACCATGTAATTATCTTGAAATGAAATGTGTGACTCCTACCTCTCCTCCAATGGCCCAGGCAAATAAGACTGTTTCACAGTAAAGGAAGGCATCTGGCATATTTGGGTGGTAGCACTCATGACCATAGTCCAGAAGTGTATCATTCAGGGTCTGACCGCACTCGTACAGCAAAATATGGTGGACCAGATTTTCATGGCCTTGTTGTATTATTGGCTCTACCTAGTGAAAAAACAACACAATTTACACAGAGCTATAAGTTATTTAAAAAATAACACTACTACCTTTTTTGAGTGTAACCCCACACTTTATTGTAAGATATGTATCTAGCACCTGTGATCCTGATTCACAAGGGTAAACATCCACTTTATTTTGGTATTCACACATTATGAGTTTAATTTTACTAACAGTACTTTTATGACTTTCAAGACTCTGCAGTCAGAGTGGAGAACTCTTCACATAAAAATATAGGACAGACTTATCTTTTTATGTCTGGATTTCCAGCACAAAAGTGTGCTCTACCTTTGTGAATCACTGTGTTTTGGTCCACTTAGATCATTTCAGGATTTTGTTGTACCATGAAAGGCAAGGATAGCAATATGTGCCAGTCCGTTACTCTGTGAATTAGTATGGGGGCTCAATCTACATCCCTTTTCAATGTTGTATATCAATTAGACTCAGCTTCTGATATTCTTGTGGCAACATGTTCCACTATTTGGTAAGGCTCGAAAACCCTGAAATAAACATAACAATTTTCATGATTGTTTTTTATATAACTATTTGAAAGCAAAAATATTGTATCAAGATATCTATATTTGGCTAGTATTTCTATGCATCAAAAAATCAGGGGATTTGGAGGATTAAAGGTCCAGTGTATACCCTCCAGTAACCATAGCTAATAATGTAATACACTGTTCCTGAAGAGCAAGAAAAAAACAGAACAGGGTGAGTACTAGGGGGTCCTATTTACTAGGAGCAAGAGTCCTCACACACCCACGTGGGTGTCATGCTTCATCATCGGACAAGCTCCTCGTCAGACCGGCGGTGCAATGTCTGACGGGCACCACCCATAGGGGGGCTCTTTGCCGGAGTTCTTTTTGATGATGCCACACTTTCCCGCAAGTGAGTAGGGAGAGAGGGAAAAAGGAGAGTGCAAAAAGGAAGAGATAAAATTGGCTCAAAGAATCTCACTAAGAATTATCTTTATTCATGCGTGGTCCAGGCCAAGGTTAAAACAATAATCAGGAGAGTGAAATCGAGATAATGTTCGACCACTCTCTAACTGTATCGCACATAACAAGGTGGTCAAGAAACTGCTAGACCCACCTCAAGATAGGGTCGACATGTTTCGCGTCTGTGTGGTCCAAAAGGATCCAATGACGCTTCTTCAGGACCTAGTGAAAAAATGATGCTTCTCCATATACAAAATCAATTGGCTCTTGCCTATAACAACTGACAGTCAAAAAAAGGGTTTAGTATCGTCAGTCACTTACACGAGTCCATTATGACCCAGTGAATCGTTCCTATTCGTCACCCTGGAAATGTATGAGAGATATCACAACATAGATTAATGCTCAAGTAAATGTAGATTTAATTAAATTTAACCAAATGTACATAAAGCTGTGTGGCACACGGTGATAGTGAATGAAGTAACACCCATGCCAATAAAACAAAAAATAAAACAAACAAATTGTGCTTACCCTCCCCAAATTGAGATCGGGCTTCATGGGATCGCATGGACCATAGGTCTAGTCCATATAAAACACTGTTTGTTGTGTAGAAAAAGATATCATCAAAGAACAGATATGAGTGTCACACAATCGCACTCCAACACCCATCAGGAAAGTAAAAACAGTTCAAAAACGAGAGAATTTGCCAGCATTTAAAGAACCACAATATGAGGGAGTACTTCCCCTATGTAACATGCATTCTCAACTCTGTTTAGTAAGCGTTTCACCTGAGGCTGCTGATAATAGCCAGCGCGGCCACTAGCAAGTATAATAGTGATCATTGTTGTCCATAAAAAGCATCTATCTAATTAGGGGAGAGGGAGACCGGAGCTGTCTCTCCTATAAATTTGTTACCTCAAATACTACAAATTTACATTGAAAATTGCCTTGTTACTAGTGGAGGTAAACACGACATTATTCGTAGTGCCGAGTGTGAGAACCAGCACCTCGGTAAAGCCGGCTTCAGAGTCAGCTGACCATCACATACTGGCATCAACTGCCATACGAAGCACTTACTTGGTAAAGACTGGTAGACGGCACTTCCACCTACCCTTGGTCGCGTTCCCGAAAAGACATGGGAAACGCGACCGCGAGGGATAAAATAATGCCGAACCCGGAAGTCCGTGGTGCCGGCTCAATCGTGCGTTGCTAAGCAACGAACACAAACCCCCAGCAATGCGCTAATCGTTAATAAAAATAAACGATGGACTTGTTTGATTATGTCGGCTCACAACACGGCGGCCATGATGGAAGGTATACATTTCGATTATTGCTAATGCAAGTCAAACTGTAGGTGGCAAGAAAAAGTAATCTGAGTAATCTCATGTAGGACACCAAATTGCAAAAGTTGTCCATTAATGGGGTATGATAAGGTAGAACTGGCTGATCCATTCCTGGACATTCCTACATGTAAGTTATGTAGTACTGGTCATGAATGCAGTGTGATATGGGTACGGTCATTCTAGAGAGAATGTGAGGTCAGGTTAACTCAGGGTTAGTAATAATACTGGTAGCTAAAAAATAATTAAAAAATAACCCAAGTATTGTTCAGAGAGAGTGGGATCAAATCATGACATCACCACTCTTATGTGTGGAAACACACCATGTCGCTTAATCAAAGGCAGAAATTAATCCAGGGGATATCATCATTTAAGCCCTTCCGGTGGGTCCCAAGTTTAAAGACCCAGCGTTGTTCTAATTCAAAAAGGGACTCAGCTCCTCTCTGTGGGCATGTCTGTAATACAACCCACCACATGTCATCCGGACTATGCTGTACTTCGATGTAGTGAATACTGAGTTTAGTCGAAGTATGACCACAGCGAATATTACTGCGGTGTTCATTGATTCTTAATTTGACCGCTCTTGTAGTCATCCCTACATATTGTAAGCCACAAGGGCACATGATCAAATATACACAGTTACGGGTGTTGCAGTTGGTATATCTAAGTAACCGCCAGTGTCCAATTGGTTCCAGCTCCAATGAATCTGTTCGTTTGGTGAGAGAGCACACATTACAATTTCCACATGGGAAATGTCCCACAACTGGTGGTAACTCCCACAGGGTACCTTGTCTGCTAGACATCACCCAGGGTCTGGGTCTTGTATGGATCAGTATGTCTCTCAAGTTGGTAGTCCTTCTAAAGGCAAACAGTGGTTTGGAGATATTCTCACCCCCAGTGCAGAGAATCTCCCATCTTTTGTTAATGATTTTTTTAACTGTATTAGACAGTGGTGTGAAAGTCGTGACACAGGTTAGTTTATTTTCTGAGCACCTAGGCACCGTTTGTAGTAATAGATCTCTATCACTATATTTAACTCGCTTATAAGCGGTATTAACCACTCTTGTGGGATAGTGACGATCATATAGTTTGTTTTTCAATTCAGTGGCTTGTGTGTCAAAGGAGTGAATATTACTACAATTACGGTGTAACCCTAAGAATTGGCCAAAAGGTAAGTTATCTCTAAGTGCTTTTGGATGGTAACTGTCGTAGAGTAATAAACTATTGCGGTCTGTGATTTTTTGGTGTGTGCAGGTCTTTAGTATGCATCTATCGATGCTGATCACCAGATCTAGAAAGGTGATCATAGAGGTGGAGACCGAGGAGGTAAAATTCAGAAATGGATCAAGATTGTTGACCCACGTTGTGAAGGCTGTAACCTCCTCAATGGGACCCTGCCAAATGACCAAAATGTCGTCAATATATCGATGCCATAATTTAATATTCCCAAAATATGGATTAGAGTCGGGTAGTATGAATCGTTTCTCGAAATCATACATGTAGAGACATGCTAGACTAGGAGCAAAAGTACTGCCAATCGACGTCCCTCGAATCTGGTGGAACAACAAGTCTTCGGACTGAATTTTTTTTTCTTTCATTGCTAAATTTGCACAATGCATAATGAAATGCACCGGAGTGATTGAGTCAAGTGTGGTCGATAGGAGGGCTGATTCTACTACTGTCAAAGTAGCTTGTTGGGGGATGTTGGTGTATAATGCTTCAACATCCAAGGTGATCAATGCCTGGACGTCACCTTCAGAATTAATGGATTCTATAAGGTTGAGGACATCTTTAGTGTCCCGTAGATATGTGGAAGACTGCTGCACAAGGGGTTGCAAAAAATGGTCACAGAATGTGGATAGAGGTTCAAGGATAGATCCTATCCCAGACACAATCGGGCGACCCGGGGGTGGAATTTTCCCTTTGTGAATTTTGGGCAGACAATAAAAGTATGGTATTCTAGGATTAACAGTATCCAGAAATTCCCCTTCTTTTTGCGAAATCCATGAGTTACTGCTAGCCTCATTGAACCTTCCTCTAATCTCTGCTTGTATCCTAACCGTTGGATCATGATCTATTCGTGTGTAGTAAGTCGAGTCACCCAAAAGGCGAAGACATTCTTGTCTATAGTCTGATGAATTCAAAACAACTATGGCGCCGCCCTTGTCTGCTGGCTTGATGGTGATATTATTATCAGCTGCCAGACTCTTAAGAGCATCACTCTCAACTCTAGGTATATTGACAAAACTTTGTTTTGGTCGTAGTTTGTTAAGATCTGTATTGACTGCCTTTTCAAATGCCAGTATCTCACAGGGGGTTGCAGCTGTGGGGGGCATGAATTTAGATGTTTTTTTAAGGCCTGAATCTGTTGGTGCCGTGTCAACAGGTCTATCTCTGAAGAAAGCCTGTAGTCGAATTTTCCTAAAAAATTGTGCTAGTTCACTTTGCAGGCGGAAAAAATCTCTGGGGGTAGGTACAAACCCCAGACCCTTATTGAGAACCGTTGATTCTACAGGGGAGAGAGGTCTCGCAGAGAGGTTAACTACTAAATCTTTGGTGGTTGATTTTTGCCCTGACTCCGTGTGACCATCTGAGGCTCCTCCTGTGCCCAGTGGACCCTTCTGCCTCTTCCTCGTCTTCTGCCTCTTCCCCTGCCCCTGCCGTTGCCTAAAAAAGGCATGTATGGTAGCATGGGACGGGGTTGGTAGAACGGAAAGGGTTGCTGCCACCCAATTGGTTGGCTAGGGTGATATTGGGGAAAGTTGAAGTACGGTTGTGGTCTCTCATCGTCGGTACTCCACCCATCTGATGTAGAGCTATGGCTATATTTGCGAGGTTTCCTGAATGACGTTGTAGAGTCATCAGATGAAACAGATTGTGTATCGGCTGAGTAGTCTTCCTTGGTATAGGGATAGACTTTTTCTCGACTAAATCTGCTGATATCTTTTTGTAGTTTGGTAATTTTTTGTGGAGTTAAAAATTCTTTTGACTCGTTCAGGTCAGAGTTAATCTCTGCTAATCGGCTCTTGAATGCTGTAATGGAAACTGTAGTTTTCAGTGTGTGTGACTGGGCTCAAATTGCCTGGAAATGCACCCGTGATTGGTTGGTACTGATTATCAATACCTCCAAACGGATAGCAGAATCCATGGCCTTACAGATTACCTTCAAGGAAAACACACTGAAAACTACAGTTTCCATTACAGCATTCAAGAGCCGATTAGCGGAGATTAACTCTGACCTGAACGAGTCAAAAGAATTTTTAACTCAACAAAAAATTATCAAACTACAAAAAGATATCAGCAGATTTAGTCGAGAAAAAGTCTATCCCTATACCAAGGAAGACTACTCAGCCGATACACAATCTGTTTCATCTGATGACTCTACAACGTCATTCAGGAAACCTCACAAATATAGCCATAGCTCTACATCAGATGGGTGGAGTACCGACGATGAGAGACCACAACCGTACTTCAACTTTCCCCAATATCACCCTAGCCAACCAATTGGGTGGCAGCAACCCTTTCCGTTCTACCAACCCCGTCCCATGCTACCATACATGCCTTTTTTAGGCAACGGCAGGGGCAGGGGAAGAGGCAGAAGACGAGGAAGAGGCAGAAGGGTCCACTGGGCACAGGAGGAGCCTCAGATGGTCACACGGAGTCAGGGCAAAAATCAACCACCAAAGATTTAGTAGCTAACCTCTCTGCGAGACCTCTCTCCCCTGTAGAATCGACGGTTCTCAATAAGGGTCTGGGGTTTGTGCCTACCCCCAGAGAAGATTTTTTCCGCCTGCAAAGTGAACTAGCACAATTTTTTAGGAAAATTCGACTACAGGCTTTCTTCAGAGATAGACCTGTTGACACGGCACCAACAGATTCAGGCCTTAAAAACCCGTCTAAATTCATGCCCCCCACAGCTGCAAACCCCTGTGAGATACTGGCATTTGAAAAGGCAGTCAATACAGATCTTAACAAACTACAACCAAAACAAAGTTTTGTCAATATACCTAGAGTTGAGAGTGATGCTCTTAAGAGTCTGGCAGCTAATAATAATATCACCATCAAGCCAGCAGACAAGGGCGGCGCCATAGTTGTTTTGAATTCATCAGACTATAGACAAGAATGTCTTCGCCTTTTGGGTGACTCGACTTACTACACACAAATAGATCATGATCCAACGGTTAGGATACAAGCAGAGATTAGAGGAATGATCAATGAGGCTAGCAGTAACTCATGGATTTCGCAAAAAGAAGCGGAATTTCTGGATACTGTTAATCCTAGAATACCATACTTTTATTGTCTGCCCAAAATTCACAAAGGGAAAATTCCACCCCCAGGTCGCCTGATTGTGTCTGGGATAAGATCTATCCTTGAACCTCTATCCACATTCTGTGACCATTTTTTGCAACCCCTTGTGCAGCAGTCTTCCACATATCTACGGGACACTAAAGATGTCCTCAACCTTATAGAATCCATTAATTCTGAAGGTGACGTCCAGGCATTCATCACCTTGGATGTTGAAGCATTATACACCAACATCCCCCAACAAGCTACTTTGACAGTAGTAGAATCAGCCCTCCTATCGACCACACTTGACTCAATCACTCCGGTGCATTTCATTATGCATTGTGCAAATTTAGCAATGAAAGACATTTTTTTTCAGTTCGAAGACTTGTTGTTCCACCAGATTCGAGGGACGTCGATGGGCAGTAATTTTGCTCCTAGTCTAGCATGTCTCTACATGTATGATTTCGAGAAACGATTCATACTACCAGACTCTAATCCATATTTTGGGAATATTAAATTATGGCGTCGATATATTGACGACATTTTGGTCATTTGGCAGGGTCCCATTGAGGAGGTTACAGCCTTCACAACGTGGGTCAACAATCTTGATCCATTTCTGAATTTTACCTCCTCGGTCTCCACCTCTATGATCACCTTTCTAGATCTGGTGATCAGCATCGATAGAGGCCTACTAAAGACCTGCACACACCAAAAAATCACAGATCGCAATAGTTTATTACTCTATGACAGTTACCATCCAAAAGCACTTAGAGATAACTTACCTTTTGGCCAGTTCTTACGGTTACGCCGTAATTGTAGTAATATTCACTCCTTTGACACACAAGCCACTGAATTGAAAAACAAACTATATGATCGTCACTATCCCACGAGAGTGGTTAATACCGCTTATAAGCGAGTTAAATATAGTGATACAGATCTATTACTACAAATGGTGCCTAGGTGCTCAGAAAATAAACTAACCTGTGTCACGACTTTCACACCACTGTCTAATACAGTTAAAAAAATCATTAACAAAAGATGGGAGATTCTCTGCAGTGGGGGTGAGAATATCTCCAAACCACTGTTTGCCTTTAGAAGGACTACCAACTTGAGAGACATACTGATCCATACAAGACCCAGACCCCGGGTGATGTCTAGCAGACAAGGTACCCTGTGGGAGTTACCACCAGTTGTGGGACATTTCCCATGTGGAAATTGTAATGTGTGCTCTCTCACCAAACGAACAGATTCATTGGAGCTAGAACCAATTGGACACTGGCAGTTACTTAGACATACCAACTGCAACACCCGTAACTGTGTATATTTGATCACGTGCCCTTGTGGCTTACAATATGTAGGGATGACTACAAGAGCGGTCAAATTAAGAATCAATGAACACCGCAGTAATATTCGCTGTGGTCGTACTTCGACTAAACTCAGTATTCCCTACATCGAAGTACAGCATAGTCCGGATGACATGTGGTGGGTTGTATTACAGACATGCCCACAGAGAGGAGCTGAGTCCCTTTTTGAATTAGAACAACGCTGGGTCTTTAAACTTGGGACCCACCGGAAGGGCTTAAATGATGATATCCCCTGGATTAATTTCTGCCTTTGATTAAGCGACATGGTGTGTTTCCACACATAAGAGTGGTGACGTCATGATTTGATCCCACTCTCTCCGAACAATACTTGGGTTATTTTTTAATTATTTTTTAGCTACCAGTATTATTACTAACCCTGAGTTAACCTGACCTCACATTCTCTCTAGAATGACCGTACCCATATCACACTGCATTCATGACCAGTACTACATAACTTACATGTAGGAATGTCCAGGAATGGATCAGCCAGTTCTACCTTATCACACCCCATTAATGGACAACTTTTGCAATTTGGTGTCCTACATGAGATTACTCAGATTACTTTTTCTTGCCACCTACAGTTTGACTTGCATTAGCAATAATCGAAATGTATACCTTCCATCATGGCCGCCGTGTTGTGAGCCGACATAATCAAACAAGTCCATTGTTTATTTTTATTAACGATTAGCGCATTGCTGGGGGTTTGTGTTCGTTGCTTAGCAACGCACGATTGAGCCGGCACCACGGACTTCCGGGTTCGGCATTATTTTATCCCTCGCGGTCGCGTTTCCCATGTCTTTTCGGGAACGCGACCAAGGGTAGGTGGAAGTGCCGTCTACCAGTCTTTACCAAGTAAGTGCTTCGTATGGCAGTTGATGCCAGTATGTGATGGTCAGCTGACTCTGAAGCCGGCTTTACCGAGGTGCTGGTTCTCACACTCGGCACTACGAATAATGTCGTGTTTACCTCCACTAGTAACGAGGCAATTTTCAATGTAAATTTGTAGTATTTGAGGTAACAAATTTATAGGAGAGACAGCTCCGGTCTCCCTCTCCCCTAATTAGATAGATGCTTTTTATGGACAACAATGATCACTATTATACTTGCTAGTGGCCGCGCTGGCTATTATCAGCAGCCTCAGGTGAAACGCTTACTAAACAGAGTTGAGAATGCATGTTACATAGGGGAAGTACTCCCTCATATTGTGGTTCTTTAAATGCTGGCAAATTCTCTCGTTTTTGAACTGTTTTTACTTTCCTGATGGGTGTTGGAGTGCGATTGTGTGACACTCATATCTGTTCTTTGATGATATCTTTTTCTACACAACAAACAGTGTTTTATATGGACTAGACCTATGGTCCATGCGATCCCATGAAGCCCGATCTCAATTTGGGGAGGGTAAGCACAATTTGTTTGTTTTATTTTTTGTTTTATTGGCATGGGTGTGTTACTTCATTCACTATCACCGTGTGCCACACAGCTTTATGTACATTTGGTTAAATTTAATTAAATCTACATTTACTTGAGCATTAATCTATGTTGTGATATCTCTCATACATTTCCAGGGTGACGAATAGGAACGATTCACTGGGTCATAATGGACTCGTGTAAGTGACTGACGATACTAAACCCTTTTTTTGACTGTCAGTTGTTATAGGCAAGAGCCAATTGATTTTGTATATGGAGAAGCATCATTTTTTCACTAGGTCCTGAAGAAGCGTTATTGGATCCTTTTGGACCACACAGACGCGAAACATGTCGACCCTATCTTGAGGTGGGTCTAGCAGTTTCTTGACCACCTTGTTATGTGCGATACAGTTAGAGAGTGGTCGAACATTATCTCGATTTCACTCTCCTGATTATTGTTTTAACCTTGGCCTGGACCACGCATGAATAAAGATAATTCTTAGTGAGATTCTTTGAGCCAATTTTATCTCTTCCTTTTTGCACTCTCCTTTTTCCCTCTCTCCCTACTCACTTGCGGGAAAGTGTGGCATCATCAAAAAGAACTCCGGCAAAGAGCCCCCCTATGGGTGGTGCCCGTCAGACATTGCACCGCCGGTCTGACGAGGAGCTTGTCCGATGATGAAGCATGACACCCACGTGGGTGTGTGAGGACTCTTGCTCCTAGTAAATAGGACCCCCTAGTACTCACCCTGTTCTGTTCTTTTCTTGCTCTTCAGGAACAGTGTATTACATTATTAGCTATAGTATTTCTATGCATCTAACACACACACAAGAATTTCCAGCCCAGGCATGTAATTCCAGGCTAACTATTCAGGTACGATCTCACTTGCTGTCACAATATTATAGGGAAGTAGATCCCTGTGGTGAACTGAGTGAGAATTGAATTATCAGGAAAGATAACTGCTCAGGCCACCAAACGGGGAAGACAAGTCATGGGTTGTCAAGGAGGAGTGGAGGCTTTTTACACAATTTTTGCACTGTTAATGTGAAGAGTTAATAAATCAAACACCTCTAGAGAATGCACCAAATTGTTTGAATTTAGAGAAAGAGAGTTATGTCAACTCCTTACTGATAGTCCTGTAAAACTGAGAGCCTTAAATAGAATTTGGCAGACAGAATACTCTAGCGTAAGCATGTTGGAGGTCCTGTCCACTGTATTCCAAGTGCCCGTAACTTGCAAAATAGCGAACAAGATGTCCCTAACGTTTTGACAGAGTATCCCATCTGCCAAACTATATTAAGAGCCTCATTCTCAACTGTCTGTTATGCAATATGGACACAGGTTGCTCATTTGACAGCGAGGAAAAATTGTTCTCCGTGTTGTGAATCTTCACTATTTAAAAATGGAGAGGGAAATGGGTCAGCAGGTTTGCAATTCCCTCTTCAAACTTTATGTGAGACATATCCATCCTTTACATGAGGCATATTTTATGAACTCAATAATAACCCAACCCCTTGGCACACTTAATTTTGAATGTTGTAGGCAGATTCGAATGAAGAAGTTCTAACACAAAAATATTATATAATAATTCTCTGTGATCAATTGAGAAGTAAAGATGCCCTTGTTAAGTATTAGTTTGATTCCACAAGAAATTGTTATTGCTTCAAAATTTGCTGACTTTATTAACTTCCAAGGTTAATGTTTGGATGAACAACAACCTTCTTTAAATAAAAAGACAGGAGGATCTCTTGAACATAAATGTATATATTCTAAGGCGACAAGGGGCCAATGGTTTTAGAGGTTTAGTTGGTGGTGATGCTAGCACTAGTAATGGAGTTGGTGATAGTAATGGTGGTGGTGATAAAAGTGATAATACTGGAGATGTTGGCAATGATAGTACTGGTGATCATAGTGTTATTGGTGAGAGTATTAGTGATGTTCACAGTGGTAGCGGTCGGAGGGAGTATTGGTAATGGGGTGATAGTGGAGGTGGTGATAGTGGTGGAGGGGACAGAGGTCATGTGTGGTGATAGTGGATATGATGGCGATTGTTGTGGTGATGGTGATGTTAGTGGCGGTGGCAGCAATGGTGGTGGTAATCATAGTGGTAGTGGAGGTGGTGGCTATGTTGGTCATTGTGGTTGTGATGAAATTGTTGATAGTGGTGGTAGTTATACTAATGGTAATGGCTTTGTGTTATTGGCCATAATGGAGGTGACAGTGTAGTCGTAGTGGAAATAGTGGTTATAAGTAGTGATGGTGGTAGTAGAGGTGATAGTCAAGGCAGTGAGAGTGGTGGGGATTGAGATAGTATTGGGAGGGTGGTGGTAATGCAGTTGGTAATAGTGGTAGTGGAGATGTTGGTGGTGGTGGTTGAAGTGCCGATGTTGGTAGTAATTTCAGTAATAGTAGTGATGATCACTTTTGGAGGATGTGAGAAGACTGGCAAACAGAGGAGATGCTGGGTGCTCAACACTAGAAAAAATATTTTAGCGCACTCACTTTAAATTAGCTTTTGGTTGTGGGTTGTGCACAGCAGAAGTCAATGAGCCAACTTAAAAAAGAGAGCAAAACAGAGCAAGAGCCACTATGAGCCCAGTGAAGCTCTAACAAGAAGTGCAGAGTATACTGATGTGAACATCTTTGCCTTTCAGTGACTGACCCTACCAGAAACAGGAGAAGCTAAGCATACACAGCACTATCACTCTCAATATCTGGCAAGACAAAAATTGAATAGTTGTCCTGTAGGCTTACAGCTTGTATGTAATAGATGCCTGAAGGGGGTTGCTCCAGTTTCCCATTACATGACTGCTGTGCTCTGAACTATACCAAAGTGTGAATGATACTCCAATGAAGCCGTAGCTGAAGAAAGCTGACCAATAATCTTTCTGTATAAAATATAGCTAAAAAATGATGCACTCTATTTAGAAATTACAATAGACTAGTGAGACAGAAAAAGTTGTCAATAGGCAAAAGCCTATACTTCTTTTTCTTGATAGCATAGGCTGTGATTTCTACTATTACTACACCCCAAAATCACTACAGTTCATCCTGGTTATTTAAGAAGTGTATATATTTGTTCTGCGACAAATGCAACAATACTCCACAAATATCTCATTTATAATCTTTCCACAGCCACGCAGATTGAGAAAGACATCTTTACAATATCACTTTCTTCGAAATGTCCATAGTTCAGAAAGAATCAGTTAGCACACTTCTTCCTCCCTTTAAAAACTGTCTCTCAAAAGACACATACAATGCAAAGGCTATCCACCTAGGCCTTCCTGAAAAGGTGACTGGTAAGTCTGAATTTCTGACTAACGGGAGACTCAATTAAATTCTCACTAACAAAATAAATGTGTTGAAATTCCATTATCAGATACTTCTACGCTCACCTGGAAATCATCACTGAACTGAGTGAGTTTTAATCCGGATGCTGCCCCTGACTGAAACAAAAAGCCTCTCTATTTAACAGCAAGGTCAAGGACAGACTTATAGGCTATTTCAACTGAATCTGACATGAGCATCCTGCAACATCAAACAAAAAATGTTGATTCGATAAATTTCAGCTTTTATTGTGATCACGGACAGCATCCTAGCCTGGTTCATTTATGTTTCTAAAAAATGCACACAACATATTAAACTATGCACCTTTTCCTCACAAAACTACCTCTATCATCTGTGGTGTTACACAAAGATTATCCCTTTTCCTGATACTCCTGAAAATGACCTATTTGACCAGCATTTTGGAAGCCCACTAGGATTTCAATGATTTCAATATCTACTTTAAGCTGAAATAGCGTACTGAAAACCACTATCAGGTGGTTAAGGGCTTCATTCTGAAATATGTATGTATACAGACGAAAAATCCCCACACCTAGAATTACCAACAGTATGGTGATTGTTATTTCTGAAGTGCAGGAATAACTCATCATTTCAAGTTGGACCCTAAGAAGGCTCTCCGGAATAGGAAGTTACTGTGGGAATGCATGTTTGGTCAAATTATATCTGCAGTAATTCCTTCTTTGCAGACTATTACCTGCCTGCACTCTTTAGCTGCTTTGAACAAGTGTCTGGAGGAGGAATGAAACATCGGCAGTGCGGTTTTAGAGTGTTACGTGTTATCTCGGTTCTTTAGTATTTGCTTTTAACAGCCGAATCAGGATTTTGTCCCACAAGTAAAAGTGAAAGCCTCCTCATCTGAAATATATCTAGCCCCAGATGTACTTCAATTGGTTATGCTCTATTGGTCAAAAAATAGACGTTGTTCAGTGGTCAGGGTGACCATTCACCATTCTGGTCACCTGGTCCAATTCCGCATGGATGTCCACCGGTACCAGTGATGGAGGTGCATAATTTTGAAATAAACTTGGACTTGTGTCTTTCTCGAAGCAACTCTACCATAAAAAAGGTAAAATTCTTAGGCTACACAGGTTAATTTATTTCATTCAAACTTTGGCATTAGCAATTGTGATTGGTTGACTCGGCGACTGCAATTTCAGTCACACCAGACTCACAAAAAAAGATCTTCCCAAATCCAAACGGTAGAGAATCTGGTAATTTCGTTCATTCTTTTTTTTTTCTGAGGGAACATGACAGGTCTGAAAATACTCTATTGGTGCCCTGTCACGGTGCAACCAGAGCTCCTCAGCCACCAGGTAATTCACGCCCACACAGAGAATACATGTGAAGGTCTGCCACTCATTACAAACAAGCTGTCCATGCAGCTAGATTTAAATAATTTGGAGGCAGAGACAAATCCCTACATGTTAACCCCTTCGCTGCCAGGCCTTTTACCTCTCAGGTGCCAGGCCTTTTTTTTGGCTATTTGAGGCAGTTCGCGCTCAGGACCTCATAACCTTTTGTCCACATAAGCTACCCACGCCAAATTTGCAGCCTTTTTTTCAACATCCTAGGGATTCTAGAGGTATTCAGAGTTTGTGGGTTCCCCTGAAGCAGACCAAGAAATTAGCCAAAATACAGCAGCAATTTTTGTTTTTTAATGGTAAAAAAGGGCTGCCGAAGAAAGCTTGTGTTTTTTCCCCTGAAAATGGCATGAACAAAGAGTTTGCAGTCTTAACATCACCATCTTCCCAGGTTTCAGGAACAGGCAGACTAGAATCAGAAAACCACATTTTTCAACATAATTTTGGCATTTTACTGGGACATACCCCATTTTTACTATTTTTTGTGCTTTTAGCCTCCTTCCAGTTAGTGACAGAAATGGCTGTGAAACCAGTGCTGGATCCCAGACAGCTAAGCATTTCTGAACAGTAGACAACATTTTGAATTCAGCAAGGGGTTATTTGTGTAGATCCTACAAGGTTTTTCTACAGAAAAACAACACCAGAAAAAAATATTGAAATTGAGGTGAAAAAAAACAGCCATTTCTCTCTACGTTTTACTTTGTAACTTTTTCCTGCAATGTCAGATTTTTAAAAGCAATATACCGTTACATCTGCTGGACTCTTCTCCTTGCGGGGATATATAGACCCTGTAGGTTCATCAAGAACCCTAGGCACCCAGAGCCCATAAAGGAGCTTCACTTTGCAATGGGTTTTCATTGTATACAGTAATTCTTTGGTGAAATATAGAGTGGAAAATAGGTATCAATGAAACCTTTGTATTTCCAAAATGAGCACAAGATAAGGTGCTGTGAAGAAGTGGTTATTTGCACATTTCTGAATTCCGGGGTCCCCATACTACATACTAACATGTGAATTACAGGGCCTTTCTCAAATAGTAATCTTTTTTACACACTGTCTTACATTTGGAAGGAAAAATTGTACAGAATGACAAGGGGCAATAACACTTGTTCTTCTATTCTGTGTTCCCCCAAGTCTCCGGATATAAATGGTGCCTCACTTGCGTGGGTAGCCCTTATACCCGCGACAGGAAATGCAACATGGACACATCACATTTTTACATTGAAATTTGACATGTTTTTTGGAAAGTGCCTTGCTGTGGATTTTGGCCTTTAGCTCAGTCGGCACTTAGGGAAACCTACCAAACCTGGGTATGTTTGAAAACTAGACACCTAGGGAAATCCAAGATGGGGAGACTTGTTGGGCTCCCACCAGGTCATGTTACCCAGAATCCTTTGCAAACCTCAAAATTGGGCCCAAAAAACACTTTTCCCTCACATTTTGGTGACAGAAAGTTCTGGAATCAGAGAGGAGCCACAAATTTCCTTCCACCCAGCATTCCCCAAAGTCTCCCGATAAACATGGTACCTCATGTGCGTGAGTAGGCATAGCGCCCACAACAGGAAATGCCCCAAAACACAACATGGACACATCACATTCTCCCAAAGAAAACAGAGCTGTTTTTTTACAAAGTGCCTAGCTGTGGATTTTGGGCTTTAGCTCAGCCGGCAACTAGGGAAACCTATCAAACCTGCACATTTTGAAAAACTAGACACCGAGGGGAATCCAAAATGGGGTGACTTGTGGGGCTCTCACCAGGTTCTGATACCCAGAATCCTTTGTAAACCTCAAAATTTGGCCAAAAAAACACTTTTTCCTCACATTTCAGTGACAGAAAGTTCTGGAATCTGGGAGGAGCCACAAATCTCCTTCCACCCAGTGTTCCCCCAAGTCTCCCGATGAAAATCTCACTTGTGTGGGTAGGCCTAGTGCCTGCGAATGCAAATGCCCCAAAACACTATCTGGACATATCAAAATGATCAAATACAAAAGTACCTGTTTTTGCAAGGGGGGCACCTGCGTTTTTGGTCCTGGGCTCAGTAGCCATCTAGGGAAACCTACCAAACCCAGACATTTCTGAACACTAGACACCCGAGGGAGTCCAAAGAGGTGTGACGTGCGTGTATCCCCCAAAGTTTTCTTACCCAGAATCCTCAGCAAACCTCACATTTAGCTAAAAAATAAAACATTTCCCACATTTCTGTGTGGGATCAGCACACCGGGACAAATTTCCTACCACTGAATGTTCTTCTCAGTTTCCAGTAAAAATGATACCTCACTTGTGTAGGTGGGCCAAGTGCCTGTGACATGGGAGAACCAAAAACATTTCACAATTGAGGGGGAACCAAAGCGGGTCCAAAAGGGCAGTTTGAAAAAAAACATTTTTAGCCTGTCAAGTGCAGCAGAATTTTTATCGGTAGAGGTGAGACAGTGCTGGGTGGATCACAGGTAATTGCCCCATCTGCCCACTAGTGGACAGAACAACTTTGTCCCCATTTATTTGGGGTTGAGGTATGGCCATACCCCCACCCTCTTATTTTGGAAAAAAAACTTCCCTGGTCTCTGGTGGGCTTTCTGTCCCCCTTGGGGACAGATGGGCCTTCCAAAAATAGGCCAACAGTTATGTGTTCCCCATGGGGAGCGACCCTTGCCCAGGGGCTGCCCCCCCAAACAAAACACACACAGACACACACACCAATCCCTGGTGTCTAAGTGGTTTTGACCCCACAGGGGGCAGATGGGCCTAACAGAAATAGGCTGATATGCCCCCAAGGGGGGCAGAAATGGCCTTAAATAGATTGGCTCCCCAGGGGAACGACCCTTGCCTAAGGGGTCACTCCCCTTGTGTGTAATTGATGCAAAAAAATAAAAATCCCTGGTGTCTAGTGGTTTCTGCACCCCTTGGGGGCAGATTGGCCTAACAAAAGTAGGCCGATCTGACCCCAAGGGGGGCAAAAATGGCCTAAAGATAATTTGCCCCCTAGGGGTGTGATCCTTGCCTAAGGGGTTGCTCCCCACATATATAAAAAAGAAAATAAACAACAAAAAAAATCCCTGGTATCTAGGGTTTTCTGACCCCCGTGGCAGATCAACTTAATTACAATAGGCCAATCTGCCCCCAAGTGGGGCAGAAATGGCCTACACCAAATTTCCCCTCCACAGGGGAGCGACCCTTGCCTTAGGGATCGCTCCCCTCACATAAAACTAACAAAAAAAAACCCTGGTGTCTAGTGGTTTCTGCCCCCCTTGGGGGCAGATTGGCCTAATAAAAATAGTCTGATTTGCCCCCTAGGGGAGCCGAAATGGCAGAAATACAATTTGCTCCTCAGGGGAGCAACCCTTGCCTAAGGGGTCACACCCCATATATTAAAAAAAAAGGTAAACATTAAAAAATATATATATATCCCTGGTGTCTAGGGGTTTCTTCGACCCGGGGTGGCAGAAAGGGCCTAAAAGTATTTTGCCCCCCTGGGGAGCGGCCCTTGCCCAAGGGGCCGCTCCCCTTATGTATAAACATGAATAAAACACAAAACTCCCTGGTGTCTAGTGGTTTCGGCCTAATAAAAATAGGCCTCCGAAATGGCCTAAAAGTAAATTTGCCCCCAAGGGAGCAACCCTTGCTAAAGGGGTCGCTCTCCACACATATAAAACAAAAGAAACAAAAAAAAATGTATCCCTGGTGTCTAGCGGTTTCTGTCCCCCCTGGCTGCTAGTCGGCCTAATTATAATAGGCGGATATGCCCTCAGGGGAGCAGAAATGGCCTAAAAATAAATTGCCCCCCTGGGGAGTGACCGCTCCCCTTATTCAATTACACAAAAGAAATCCCTGGTGTCTAGTGGGCATTTTTGCTGCAGAGAGACATGAAAGGAGAGGAAAGGTCTTTCCTCTCTTTTCATGCCTCTCTCGCCCCCTACACGTGATCGGAGGAAAAATGATTATGCATTTCACCTCCGATCCAGGCTGGATGCTGAGCTTCCAGCATGGAGGGTTAGGCCTCTGATGAGGTCTGAGCGCGATCGCGAGCTGGTGTTATCAGACGGTAAGGGAGTGCGGGGGTGGAAGGTGAAGCAATTCCCCCTCCATCCCTGCCTAAGGAAGGGGGTGCCAGGCCCCCTGGAGGTGGTAGCGCTTCCCCCGCGGGCCCTTATCTGGACGTAACGGTTACATCATGGGTACCCGAACGGTGCTGCCCAGGACGGAACCATTACGTCTAGGGCACCCATGGGGTTAAAACCTTTACCATGGATATATCTTTACCATTCATGCCTTCGGAACAAAATTTGTTGTTAATCATGCATGATAAAGGTATATTCGTAGTAAAGGAATGCGTGGTAAAGGCATGCGTGTTAAAGGCATATTCTTGGTAATGGCACAGTTGTAAATGCATTACGTAGTAAGTGCATCATTGTAAACAATGTTTCTCTTGCTAAACTACCTTTGAAAGGCTGTGCATTATCAATATTTCTGTACATTGTAGTGCCTGGTGTACTTGCAGCCCACCACAAGCCAAACCCCCACATCCCTTTTGCTGACATTCACTCTATCATTTCTGCATGGCAACCCACCCAGCAAGTTAAGCGGGTGTCCAAGCCTTCTCTCTGTCAGCTCCCCAAGTATATCTACTAGGACCTTTAAAAAATATGTTAGAGGTTACGCTCAGAGGGACGGAGGGTGGACAGGCTGCCAGGGATTTTACAGTTCCTTTGTCTGCTGCTGCTTCTAACATACATATTTAAGGGGCACTTGTGTGAAGGCCATCTGCGGTCAATCGTAGCAAGTGGATACCTTGCTCTGCATATTACAGTTGAGTGGGATAGTCTAGGTCCTTGTTTGAAGGGAGTGGGCAGGAAAACAAAATATTGACCCTTTTTTCAGTTCCACTGGAAGAAGGCAGAACAAAATAAAGTGCTGCAAAAATGCTTCAAAAGACACATTTTTATGCTGTACAATTTTAATTTTTGTTACTTCAATATTAGCTAATACATAACCTAATGCGTTGGAGATCCATTTGGTTAACAGGTATAAACCTGTGTAACCCTTTGAGCTACATAATGCCTGCACTACGCATAATACATGCAAAGGGGAGGGGTGAAAAATGCTGGAAAGAAATATAAGAGCTTTATTTGCTTTATTTTTTTCTGCACCGTTAATGCCTGCTCAGAGCAGGAGTTAAAAGAGGGAACACAATTGTTTACAATGGGCCACTGTGTACTATTCAGTGTTAGCGCCAACATTTTGGTGCTAACCCTGAACAGTACATCAATAGTGTTAAAAATGGGGTCTTTGGTTGGCAGTCAGGTTACCCCCTTTCCAAGCAAGGACCCTCACTCTAGTCAGGGTAAAAGAGAATCACCCTCAGCTAATCCCCCGCTCACCCCCTTGGTAGCTTGGCACAAGCAGGCAGGCTTATTTTCAGAGTGCTAGGAGTAAAGTATTTGCACCAACATATAATGAAAGCACTACAAAATGACACAATACAGGTTTAAAAAAACAGAGAATCATTATCTAAACAAAACAAGACCAAAACAAAAAAATCCAACATACATAAGTCAAGTTATTAATTAAAAAGCAAAAAGAGTCTTCATGTTCTTTTAAACACATCGCTAATGCTGTTAGCGTGAAAATGTACCTGGGTCGCGTGAACAATAACCCCGCATGGGTGAGTGTGCATCGAGAGAAGCTTGCAATGCGTCGATATCACTCACGAGCAAGACCGTGCGCCGTTTCTCCTTCGGTCGGGTCGGTGTGTGTCATTTCTTCTTGTCGTAGGAGAGTGACGCATTGATTCAGACAAGCACTCTCAGGTCTGGGCAGGCTTTGCGTCATTTTTACATGCCCAGCGATGTTTGCTTCAGAAATCCTGCCGCACAGTGATCCAAGAACCATGCAGTGTAGGTTGCGATCTCACCAGCCACTGTCAGCGAAGCTGCACGTTGTTTCCCCAGCCACGTGTGTCGATCTCCTAGCCGTGCTCCAGGCCGGGCGTCGATTTCAACCTCAAAGCCGGCAGTGCATTGTTTTTTCAGCAGTTGTGCTGCAATTTTCCCTGCATGGCGGTCTGTGCGTGGATTTCTTAAACTTGGTCTTTCAGCTTCTCCTTTCAAGGCCCCAGGAACTGGATAGGTCACCACTTGGCAGGGCAGGAGTTTCAGGAGAGCCTCCGGGTGCTGGCAGAGAGAAGCCTTTGCTGTCCCTGAGACTTCAACAACAGAAGGCAAGTTCAGTTTCAGGCCCTTGCAGAGTTCTTCACAAGAAGGAAGGCACACAAAGTCCAGTCTTTGTCCTCTTGCACAGGCAGAAGCAGCAACTGCAGGATAGCTCCACAAAGCAAAGTCACAGGCAGGGCAGCTCTTCTTCCTCAGCTCTTCTTCAGGCAGAGGTTCCTCTTGGTTTCCAGTAGTGATCTAAAGTCTGTGGTTTTGGGTGCCCTCCTTATACCCATTTTGCCCTTTGAAGTAGGCTTACTTCAAAGAAAAGTCTCTACTGTTTGTGAGATTCTGCCTTGCCCATGCCAGGCCCCAGACACACACTAGGGGGTTGGAGACTGCATTGCGTGAGGGCAGGCACAGCCCTTTCAGGTGTGAGTGACGACTCCTCACCTCCCTCCTAGCACAGATGGCTCATTGGGGTATGCAGGCTACACCCCAGCTCCCTTTGTGTCATTGTCTAGAGAGAGGTGCAAACAGCCCAACTGTCAAACTGACCCGACAGGGTATCCAAAAACCGGAAGAGTCACAGAATGGTTTAAGCAAGAAAATGCTCACTTTCTGCATTTTCAAACACACAGAGGGTCATTACAACATTGGCGGTAAAAGGCTCTTACCGCTGTGCAGAAGACTGCCAACACACCGCCGCGGCGGCGGGAGCCCGCCACAGCTATTATGACACACATCACAGAATCCGCCGAAATTCAGACACCCACACAACACCGCCACACCAAAGGTCAGCGATAAACATGCAGAAACAAATCCTCCACCTCCACGCCAACAGAAACACGCCCATGCCATTACGACTCACGGATCCACGCGGCGGTCTTTCAACTGCGGTATTCCATTGGCGGTACACACCCCCGCGCTCAAAATACACACACATCTACAAAACACCGCCACATTGGACAATTCAAAATACACACACCTGATACACATACAAACAACACTCCCACACATCCAACACAATATAAAACCCACATCACCCACAAACCCCTACGACCCAAAATTAGAGAGAACGCCATAGAGAGACAGCACAGAATAGAGAACCCCATCACACAGAGGCACACTACACCATCACCCACACAACATCCACGCACAAAACACCACATACCACTACACTCACCACACTCATCAACACATACACCACCCCACACCTCTCCCACACCACTCCATGTCACGCCAAAGACACCCCCGCTTCTCTGAGGAGGAGCTCAGGGTCATGGTGGAGGAAATCCTACGGGTAGAGCCACAGCTATTTGGCTCAGAGGTACAGCACACATCCATAGCCAGGAAGATGGAGCTATGGCAAAGAATAGTGGACAGGGTCAACGCCGTGGGACAGCACCCAAGAAATAGGGAGGACATCAGGAAGAGGTGGAACGACCTACGGGGGAAGGTGCGTTCCACAGTATCCAGGCACCACATCGCGGTACAGCGGACTGGCGGCGGACCCCCACCTCCTCCCCCACAACTAACAACATGGGAGTAGCAAGTCTTGACCATCTTGCATCCTGAGGGCCTCGCAGGAGTCGTTGGAGGAACGGACACTGGTAAGTCAAATCTTAACTATCATATCCCCCACCTTACCTGCATGCAATCACACACCCCCACCCTCACACCCTCCCCTATCTCCCTAACTCCTCACTAATGTACCCATAACACCAACCACCCATCCCAACCCCAAGACCTGCATGACACAACTAAGCATGGATACCCATCACTAAAGCATGCCCACTGCACATACCCAGAACACCCCCCAACCATCAGCACACAAGCCCCCACACAGGAATGCCTGCACTGGGGTACACGCACACCCAACCATTGCACACCATGAAGCACACACATGCAATAATCATGTACTTATACCCCCGCAGGAACCCGAAGGAACGTCACCACACCAGAGGGTCCTGACAACACCACTCCACCCCTAGAAGAGGCCCACAGTGACGACAGCAGCTCTGCCCTACTGGATCTTGATGACCAGCCCGGACCATCGTGGGCCTCAGGACAGTCGGTTCCCCTTGCCCACCCACAGCCCAACACCGAACTTCCACCCTCTGGTAACACCAGCACAGCACCCACCCAGCGGGCCCATACCTCCCTACCCAGGACAGGACAGGTCAATCAGCGGTGTGTCCACCACTACAGGGCACCCAGGCTAACCCACCACCCCAACAACAACAGGGACCTGGGGGCAGTGGTAGTGGGCACACGGTCCAGGGGACGGAGGCGCTGGAACACAGGGGAAATGGGAGTGCTGCTGTGCGACAGAGGGAGGACAGGCCAAGGGAACCTACTCTCAACGAGGCCCTCTCCTCCATCATGGGAGCATACCACCATTCCCAGGAGACGATGGCAACGGTCCTGGACAAGTTGCAGGAGACCCTGCGTCTGCAGGAGGAGCAGTTTTTGGGGTTCAGGGAGGAGCTCAGGACCATCGCCTCCGCCCTGGGCACCATTGTAGGGGTGCTGACGGACATTCAAAAGACTTTGAGGGACACCGTGGCACTCCAAGGGGCCCCTGACACTAGCCACGACGATGAAATGCCCACCACCTCCGCCGGCGCTAGTGGACAGGACCCCCAGCCACAGGACCACCACACCAGCACCCCTCCCTCTGCAGACAGACAACCACCACGAAAGCGGTCCCTGAGATCCAGGAACAGGACAGAGCAAGATGGCAAGACCCCCGCCAGGAAATAAGACTACCCTGATTGTCCCCCCACTGTCCCACTTTGTTACCCTGTCCAGATTGGAACTGCCCCAGCTCCACTTCCAATGGCCAGATGTGCAATGTACCTGTGAGACTAATAGACTGGACTCTGCCATGGACATTCTTCCACCAGAACCCATCCCCATTTCACAACCCCCCTTCATTTTTATGCACTCAAATAAACACCCTTGAAACACTAATAAAACTGGAGTCAGTCTATGATTTTGAACTTTGTATTGTCAATTACAGTGTCAAAAAGGGTTACCCATTGGAAGGCCAACATACCAATGTCACACATCACAAGCCTTTCAAGGGTGCAAGCTGTTGACACGTAGGTTACCACATTTGTGAAACTGAAATGGAAGGGGACAACTCAATTAACAAATAGTGAGTGAAATGTAGGTACAGGATAGAGGTAGACGTGTGAAAGTTAATGTAATGTTAAACCTCAAAATGTACTCACCTGTGTCTCACTGGAAATATTGCTGTATGACTGACTCCCTGTTGTCGTTTTCCTCTTCCTCAGCTTCATCCTCATCACTGTCCACAGGCTCCACAGGCTCCACAGCTGTTACAACACCGTCATCTGGATCATCCTGCTGCAGAAAAGGCACCTGGTGTCGCAATGCCATATTATGGAGCATGGAGCAGGCGATGATGATGTTACACACCTTCTTCGGTGAGTAGAATAGGGACCCACCTGTCATATGGAGGCACCTGAACCTGGCCTTCAGGAGGCCGAAGGTACGTTCGATCACCCTCCTAGTCCGCCCATGGGCCTCATTGTACCGTTCCTCTGCCCTGGTCCTGGGATTCCTCACTGGGTTCAATAGCCACGAAAGGTTGGGGTAACCAGAGTCCCCCAATAGCCATTAACGGTGCCTCTGGAGTTGACCCATCATATCAGGGATGCTGCTATTCCGCAGGATGTAGGCGTCATGCACAGAGCCAGGGAACATAGCATTTACCTGCGAGATTTACTGGTCTGCCAAACAGACCATCTGGACATTCATCGAATGATAACTCTTCCTGTTCCTGTACACCTGTTCACTCCTCTGGGGGGGGACCAGAGCTACATGGGTCCCATCAATAGCACCTATGACGTTGGGGATATGTCCAAGGGCATAGAAGTCACCTTTAACTGTAGGCAAATCCTCCACCTCAGGGAAAATGATGTATCTCCTTATGTGTTTCAGCAGGGCAGACAACACTCTGGACAAAACGTTGGAAAACATAGGCTGGGACATCCCTGATGCCATGGCCACAGTAGTCTGAAATGACCCACTTGCAAGGAAATGGAGCACTGACAGCACCTGCATGTCAGGGGGGATTCCAGTCGGATGGCGGATTGATGACATCCGGTCTGGCTCTAACTGGGTACATAGTTCCTGGATTGTGGCACGGTCAAACCGGTAGGTCACGATCAAATGTCTTTCTTCCATTGTCAACAGGTCCACCAGCGGTCGGTACACCGGAGGATTCCTCCATCTTCTCATATGTCCCAGCTGACGGTGCCTAAGAAGGACAACAGCGAATAACCAGTCACTATTCCTCCAGGTATGTACCCACAGTTACACACAAGACTACACCACTCACAAAACCCCTTCCTGTATGTGTGTTGATTATAGGCCTAGCTATATGTGACGCAGTAGTAAATGAAGCCATGTGGGCCCCTGAAATGGCGGTTGCCTTACCTCTGAAATGGGACAATGGAATTGTGGGGTAACTGCGCTGGCGTTGGACACCGTCGCGGTAGGCGGTTGTAGAGGGCGGCGCAATGCTGCATTGGTTAACATTGGACCCTATGGGTCCCAGGAGCCAATGAACAGGTGCGCCGGCGGGGATGATGCTCCCGCCGCGGACGTCACCGCCATTTTCTATCTCTTCAATCACTAGATACCTGACCTTCGACAGGAGAGGACCTACACTGCTGGTGCTGCTATAACCTCGGTCTGGAAGCGACGATGGCTGCTGCGTCTGGGGAAAGGGCCCCTGCCTTCACTGCACAGGAGTTGGAGAAACTTGTGGATGGGGTCCTCCCCCAGTACATGCTACTCTACGGTCCTCCAGACCAACAGGTCAGTACACAGGGAGCACGTTGGATGGGCTATGCCTGGGTGGAGAGGGCTGGTTGGAAGAGAGAAGGGTGCAGAGTTCATAGAACAGAAATGCATGGGAATGAATGGGCCACATGGCCAGCGTAGGGAGGGGGCCACTCACATTGGCGGTGCAATAGGTAATGACTGTTCCTCTTTCCTTGTGCATGTCATGTAGGTCAGCGCCCACCAGAAGAGGGACATTTGGCGTGCCATCGCCAAGGAAGTCCGGACCCTGGGGGCCCACCAGAGACGGGGCACTCACTGCCGTAAGAGATGGGAGGACATTCGCCGCTGCAACAAGAAGACGGCGGAGGCTCAGCTGGGGATGGCCTCCCAACGTGGGAGGGGTGCCCGTCGCACCATGACCCCCTGATGTTCCGGATCCTGGCGGTGGCCTACCCGGAGTTGGATGGGCGCTTAAGGACATCACAGCAGACACAAGGGGGTGAGTACAACCTCATTCTGTGGACTTTGCGTGCAGTGGAAGTGTCTGGGTGGGGGAGGTGGGCTGTGGGTGTCCCTAGGCCAGGGTGAGTTAGGTAGGCAAGGCCCCTCCGTAATGTAGGCCATGTGGCACTCTACCCCAGCTCAGAACAGTGGCAAGTTGATGTATAGTTGCCCCTTTGCCATCCATGTGCGCAGATTTCTACCATTGCCGTGTAGGCCATATCCCAGAAATTGCATGTGCAGAGGGCAGGAGCACGGCGTAATGCATGGGGCTGCTGCGTCTGTCTTGTCCGCCAATGGTAGCGGTATGCCATGCACTAAAACTCTCTTTCTTCTGTCTCCCCCCCTTTTCCTGCTCTCCCTGTCCTTTTGTACATCAGCATCATCAGGCGGAGGTACAGTGGCACCGGAGCACGAGGGAGCTGCATCCCACATGGCCATGGAGGGCCACACCACAGACTCTGAATGCACCAGTGGGACGAAGGGCAAGGGGAGCTTCACGTCGGCCACAGGATCACCAACCAGCGACACTGACTCGTCCGCCGATGTGAGCTCCCCTGTGGTGGCGGCACCATCTGTGCGCCCCACTTCTACAGGTACAGCCGCCACCTCCCCTACCAGCACCGCCCTCCCAGTTCGCCCCGTGCCCGCTCACCCAGGAGGGTGGGCATCATCTTCGACCCAGGCACCTCAGGCCCTTCCCCAGTCACCCCTGCTGCCCTCAGTGAGGAGGCCATTGACCTCCTCAGGTCACTCACTGTTGGGCAGTCTACCATTGTGAATGCCATCCAGGGTGTAGAACAAGAGTTGCAACACGGTAATGCATTCCTGGAGGGCATTCATTCTGGTCAGGCTGTCCTTCAGCGAACCCTGCAAGCTCTGGCCTCAGCACGGATGGCAGCCATTGTCCCTGTGTCCAGCCTCCCCCCTCCAACTTCCTCCACCCAGACCCAATCCCCTGTACCCCAGCCCACCCCAAGCACACCTACAGACCAGCATGCACACAAGTCAACACCCAAAAGTAGCTCAAGCAAACATAGGCACCACACACACCACAGGCTCTCACACAAGCATCACACCCATACAGACACAGCAACATCCACTGTCTCCACTGTGTCCCCTCCTCCTCTTCTCCCTCCTCCCTCCCAGTCTCGTCTACACACACACCTGCATGCACCACATCTACAGGCACTAGGACTCGCAACAGGACACCCAGCACCACAAGCCGCTCACCTGCAATGACCACCCCCACTGCCATTTACACGTCCCCTGTGTCCTCTCCCAGTGTGTCTGTGACGCCCCCTCCCAAAGTACACAAACGCCGACAATCACTCACCCAACATCCATCCACCTCACGACAGCCTCCAGTACCTGCACCTGCACCCAAAACACCTAAAGTGACACCTCCTAAAACCACCTCCTCTTCCTCCACTCCCAAACCCCCTCCAACTACCCATCCCAGTATCCATCAGAAACTGTCCCTATGTCAAATTGACCTTTTTGCCCCCACCCCCCCCCCTCCAATTCATCAGTCCCGTCGTAGCGCCTCAGCCAAAAAGCCTCCAGTACCAGTGGTGCTTGTTCCAGGTTTTTGGAGTGCACCGTCCACCAGGGCAGGCAGTAGGACCCGGAGCCAAGGCACTTTCAGCCCACCCCCTGTAAAGGCTCTGAAATTGGAGAGTGGACGACGGGACCGTGTCAAGACTCCTGGTGGGACTACAACTGAAATGGGATCGAAGGCGATTGGTGAGTCAGCTGTAACTCCAAAAAAGGAGGGGAAAGTCCTGAGGAAGTCTCCCCAGCCTGTTGTGAGTGTCACAGCAGAGAATTGCGCCATCATTTCCGGCGGTCCAGACACAACCGCCAGCACCGTCGTTACTGGTCAGGAGACCACCGCCAGAGTCACAGCCCAGGAGGGCCCAAGTATCGTTACTGGTCAGGAGACCACCGCCGGAGTCACAGCCCAGGAGGGCACAAGTATCGTTACTGGTCAGGAGACCACCGCCAGAGTCACAGCCCAGGAGGGCCCAAGTATCGTTACTGGTCAGGAGACCACTGCCAGAGTCACAGCCCAGGAGGGCCCAAGTATCGTTACTGGTCAGGAGACCACCGCCAGTGTCACAGCCCAGGAGGGCCCAAGTATCGTTACTGGTCAGGAGACTACCGCCAGAGTCACAGCCCAGGAGGGCCCAAGTATCATTACTGGTCAGGAGACCACCGCCAGAGTCACAGCCCAGGAGGGCCCAAGTATCGTCGCTGGTCCCGAGACCACCGCCAGAGTCACAGCCCAGGAGGGCCGAAGTATCGTTACTGGTCAGGAGACCACTGCCGGAGTCAGTGCCCAGGAGGGCCCAAGTATCGTCACTGGTCCAGAGACCACCGCCAGAGTCACAGCCCAGGAGGGCCCAAGTATCGTTACTGGTCAGGAGACCACCGCCGGAGTCAGTGCCCAGGAGGGCCCAAGTATCGTCACTGGTCCAGAGACCACCGCCAGAGTCACAGCCCAGGAGGGCCCAAGTATCGTCACTGGTCCAGAAACCACCGCCGGAGTCACAGTCCAGGAGGGGCCAGGATGCCACAGCCCCGCTGGGCAATGATGGAACGTCATGCCACACACCAATGTCCAGTGTGGAGATCGTCATGCCACACACTAATGTCCAGTGTGGAGATCGTCATGCCACACACCAGGAGGGCCCAAGTATCGTTACTGGTCAGGAGACCACCACCGGAGTCAGTGCCCAGGAGGGCCCAAGTATCGTCACTGGTCCAGAGACCACCGCCAGAGTCACAGCCCAGGAGGGCCCAAGTATTGTTACTGGTCAGGAGACCACCGCCGGAGTCAGTGCCCAGGAGGGCCCAAGTATCGTCACTGGTCCCGAGACCACCGCCAGAGTCACAGCCCAGGAGGGCCCAAGTATTGTTACTGGTCAGGGGACCACCGCCGGAGTCAGTGCCCAGGAGGGCCCAAGTATCGTCACTGGTCCAGAGACCACCGCCAGAGTCACAGCCCAGGAGGGCCCAAGTATCGTTACTGGTCAGGAGACCACCGCCGGAGTCAGTGCCCAAGAGGGCCCAAGTATCGTCACTGGTCCAGAGACCACTGCCAGAGTCACAGCCCAGGAGGGCCCAAGTATCGTCACTGGTCCAGAGACCACCGCCGGAGTCACAGTCCAGGAGGGGCCAGGATGCCACAGCCCCGCTGGGCAATGATGGAACGTCATGCCACACACCAATGTCCAGTGTGAAGATCGTCATGCCACACACCAATGTCCAGTGTGGAGATCGTCATGCCACACACCAATGTCAATATCAGAACCGCCATGTCAAAGCACTGCTGAACAGTCCTGAACCACCATGGCAAAGCACCGCTGAACAGTCCTGAACCGCCATGTCAAAGCACCGCTGAACAGTCCTGAACCGCCATGGCAAAGCACCGCTGAACAGGGCAAAGACCGCCATGGCAAAGCACCGCTGAACAGTCCTGAACTGCCATGGCAAAGCACCGCTGAACAGTCCTGAACCGCCATGGCAAAGCACCGCTGAACAGTACAAAGACCGCCATGGCAAAGCAGCGCTGAACAGTCCTGAACCGCCATGGCAAAGCACCGCTGAACAGGGCAAAGACCGCCATGTCAAAGCACCGCTGAACAGTGCTGAACCGCCATGACAAAGCACCTCTGAACAGTCCTGAACCGCCATGGCAAAGCACCGCTGAACAGGGCAAAGACCGCCATGGCAAAGCACCGCTGAACAGTCCTGAACCGCCATGGCAAAGCACCGCTGAACAGGGCAAAGACCGCCATGTCAAAGCACCGCTGAACAGTCCTGAACCGCCATGGCAAAGCACCGCTGAACAGGGCAAAGACCACCATGGCAAAGCACCGCTGAACATAGCAAAGACTGTGTAGGTATGAATAGGCCGCCACATCAGGCATCCTTATCCCATGTGCAGCTGGGACAGTGACAGGACAGGAACTTTCACAGGGAGACTCATCCAGTCTGGGCACCAGTCCCACCCAGTACCAGTAGAGAACTGCATCTACTTGAGAGACTGTGGCTTTGCACTCCCCAGGATGGCACAGTGGGCAACCCACCCACTCTAGAGACTTGAGAGACTGTGGCTTTGCACTCCCCAGGATGGCACAGTGGGCAACCCACCCACTGTAGAGACTTGGGAGACTGTGGCTTTGCACTCCCCAGGATACATCAATGGGCATGGAGCCCCGTCGTGGATCTGGCTTCGCATTCATGTGGCTGAGGTGCCCCCCTTCCCTTCCCCCTGAGGTGCCTGTAGTGTTTCTATCTGATGCCCCGACAGTGTTCTCTCCGATTTTGGTCAGGTATCTATTGTAGGCCTCACCCATGCATTTTTGGACTGTTGGTGCACAGACATTGTTGTGTACATATCTGCACTACTTCTGGTATTGTATATATAATTATGACAGATTTCGAGATATATATCAATATATTTTTGTATGACATGTATATTGACTGCATTGGTGTGTATGTTGTGATATGCGAGGGTGGGGGTGTTTGGTGGGTGTCCCCCTAACTTTTGCCTTCCCCTCCCCGTGTCGTAGGTGCAGTACTCACCGGTATCTTCGGCGCCTACGTCGCTGTTGGTCGTAGAGGAGCAGAAAGACAAGGGCAGGTAGTATTTGGAGTTCCGGCTCCATGGAGTCGTCGTTCCTCGTGGGATGTGTAGAAGGTGAGCGTTTTCCCATAGCGAAAGCTGTTTCCGCCGTGTTTTTATCCGCGGTGAATCCGCCCCGGAAAAGGTGGCGGATTGGTGTGTTCTGATACTATGGGCGGTTAAATTGTGAGCTGAGAGACCCCAAACTCCACATGTCTATCTGCTCCCAAAGGGAATCTACACTTTAATCATATTTAAAGGCAGCCCCCATGTTAACCTATGAGAGGGATAGGCCTTGCAACAGTAAAAACTGAATTTAGCAGTATTTTACTGTTAGGACATATAAAACACATTAGTATATGTCCTACAATAAACATACACTGCACTCTGCCCCTTGGGCTAACTAGGGCCTACCTTAGGGGTGCCTTACATGTAAGAAAAGGGAAGGTTTAAGCCTGGCAAGTGGGGACACTTGCCAATTTGAATTGGCAGTTTAAAACTGCACAAACAGACAGTGCAGTGGCAGGTCTGGGCCATGTTTACAGAGCTACTATTGTGGGTGGCATATCCAGTGCTGCAGGCCCACTAGTAGCATTTGATTTACAGGCCTTGGGTACCTTAGTGCACTATACTAGAGACTTACCAGTAAATCAAATATGCCGATCATGGATGAACCAATTACGTACACATTTTATATATGAGCACTTGCACTTTAGCACTGGTTAGCAGTGGTAAAGTGCCCAGAGTAGCAAAAACAGCAAAAACAGAGTTCAGCACACATCAACAATCTGGGAAACAGAGGCAAAAAGTTAAGGGAGACCATGCCAAGGATGAAAAGTCTAACAAATAGCATCAAGGAATTGGACACTATTAGCCCCTACTCTGCGCCATGATGCGCCATATCTTGGATACAGCACACACATGGTGGCAGTAGGTGGGCACTAAGTGGCACACTGGATGCAGCGCCACTTTCCTTAAATCTGCCCCTAATTGTGTTGTTGTGGAGCCATTTTAGTGATGCTTGGGAGCACGGTATTTGAACAACTAGGCCTGATGCCTGTGCACTTTAGGCAAGTAACATTTCATTTTATTTCATTTTATTCTTTTAGAATCGGCCACATTTGTGTTGATGTTTTATCTTCCTTTAACTTGCTGTCCTTTCGCCTAGGAAAGCATTACATTTCTTAGCATGACATTCTCCCGCTCTGTGCTTTTTCCAAGGCTGCAACAAGATAGGATTGTCGGTACAAGTGGTGCATTGGGTCTCTAACATTTCACAGAAAGATACATAGTTTCACATGGGAACACTTTCTCAGAACATCAGTTGCCATTTTAAAAACATTTCCCTGTCCCATGCACTTTACAGGGAGGGTCTAGCCAGATGACCACAACTGCATGCTGTCTGACTTTGTTTTCAGCTGCTCGCTGAGACTACCAGTTCCCTCGCCTACATGGAGATGGAGTCTCTGTAGATAACAGGCTTCTCCAATAGTGCCATACCCAACTATGGGTGATGAAATCTTCCCTGGGTGGATCCTGAAGGGTGGATTAGGGCTTATCCTGCTGTGCTCCAAAATAGACCACTAGTAGCATAGTTAGGAATCATGATTATCGTGCTAAGGGACAGTATGGTGGGACTTTTCTTGTGTTTCACTTTTTCGTCACCATTTTGCCTCTAGTATGTTTCATCATCCTAATTATTCCATGTTATTTTATCTAAGACTCAACTGAAACATTCCCTGCCTCTGTTTGTCTTTTCATGTGTGAGGCAAATGTAACTGAGAGAAAAGGATGACATATGATTCACCATAATTACCCTGAGAAGTAACAATGTCATGCGTCTGGTTGTCATAAATCATCCCTGCTCTGGGGCAGAGATTAAGTGCTGCTAGCTGGCAGGAAACGGATTAGGCCAAGAGTTGTCACATGGTGTGGGATTGGACTCAGTTCCCCACAATTCAGGTGATGCTGCTGCCCAAATCCAGCAGCCTCAACGGTACAATAACAGCCAACGCGACATGGTGCCACCAACGTTTGGTCAGGCACTGATTTTCGGATCCTCCTGCGTATCTCTGTCTCACTACATGCTAAAGGCACCTCAATACTATATAAGGAGACGTCTGTGGTATTGAGGATTTCCTCCTCAGCTAGATAGGTTGTACCTATTCAACGCTGTGGGCTGTTCAAGCTTGAACCTTAAAAGGATTAATCTCCATTTAGTGTCCTTATCTCTGAACAGCTATATTTATCATGGCGAACCCACAAAGGGTGGTAATTGCAGTAAACGTGTGACCTCCCCTCACTGATCACTTATTAGCTAATGGCCTTATAGCCCGGGTGTCCTGTTACATTTGTTGCTGAGGCTCATCCACTCAATAGAACAGAAACATTTTATTATTGGGTCAATTTTTCCGCAGTCGATGGGAACACTAATACATTTCATCATTATACACCTGCTAATATACCTGCACATTACAGAGTATATGCAAATTTAGAGATACCTCCATCTTTTCAAGACCATAATAATTGGCTTGATGGTGCCGTACCACACACATTACTTTATGTTAGGTTAGGTCCTCTGAGTAATGATGGTCCTACTTGGCCTTTATTGGCCACATACACACTCCTGATTGCCACTTATACATTGAATTTACAGCAATGTATAGAATCGTAATATAGTCTGTAAAGCAAACATTAAACACTAACCCAGTACATGCTGCCCCAGCGATGCTGCACTCACTCAAACCAGGCATTAACCCTGCAACTGTACATTCCATCATGGGTAAGGTACCCACAAAGCGGGAAGAAATCCTGTTTTTGTTAACTCATATGGGACCTCGAGATTGACATGGAATTTTCAGCATGTGCTTGCTATTTGGAATGGTTCCCACAGTGGATAACTGCACTACTTGAGGCACGGTATTTGCCACGCTCAATACTAATGCATACGGTAAACCGACACTGTCAACCTTCTGGAAGTGTTCAAAGAAATTCATGATGAATACGGGGCTGCCCAGGCCCTTTATTTGGGGATTCAATTACTGGGCAATTTTGCCACTGTGTCTTCAATAATATTAAGTAATCATAAATGGGAAGCAGTAGCACTAGCAGTGTGAATGCTGCTCCAGGACATTCCTGTAGAACATGAGCTGCCAAAGATTATCACCAAGACCTTCTCTAGTATTGGTCGAGATAGCCTGGGAGATGGAACTAGTAAACTACAATTACAGGGTTGTTGGAAAGTGGATTATTGGTAAGGGCAGGTAAGTACCTACACATAGCAATAGGCCACTAACCCCCACATAGGCCCAGTTAGGTCTCAATAAATTATACCCAGCTCAACCCTTGGTAGCTTGGCAACGAGTGATAAGGCTAAACTTAGGAGACAAGTGTGTAAAGCATTTAAAAATCACAAAACAGTAAATAAGTAAAACACAAAACACTAAAAAACCAACAACAATTTATAAAAATCGATTATATTTTTATGTTTAAAATGACACCAAAACGATTAAAATCAGTTAAAGAGGAACCGGAGATAGGAATTTTTAAAGAATTACGTGGTCATTATGACCCCAGCAGTCTTTTGACTGCCAGGGTTAATGTGGCTGTATCACTGCCAAAAGGCTGGTGGTAATAAATGCCAAATTATGACCATGGCGGTGATCCCTCCCATAGACAGCCAATGTACCCCACCAACTGCTAGTGCTGTACGAACACCGAACATGGTGGTAGCCACCTACAGGCAGGTGGAAGACAAGGACCCACCCACCATATTATGACATAGCACACCGCCACGATTACCGGGGGCGGTAGAAACAACGCCAAAAGACTGGGTGAAACACATCACTGAAAAGGAGACCCTCACCTCCACGACCGCCATGGAACCTGAACTGCAAGTATTCCCGATGCTGTACTATGCCATGGCCATCCTGGAGCACCAACGCCGACGAAGACGACATCGGTGAGTATAGCCGCCTAGCACATTAGGGTGGGAGAGAGGGTGACACACACATGCACAACACTCACCCAGTAACACATGCACAGGAATATACAGCAACAGAACCCCGGAGTAAATAAAAGCAGGACACTACACAGTTCCAACCACTGTATTTCTTTTGTATAAATATGTAAAATGCAAAAACATGCACAACTGCAGAAATAAAGAAATGCAGGCCCAAAGGGCAGTCCAAAGTCACTAATGCCCACAGGGCAAAGTCCAAGCCCCAACTTTACTCCTGACAACATCGGGACTCCACTGTTCTGGGGCATCATGTTGGAAATGGGCAGGCATTAAACCCAGGTGGCAGGGTCTTGAAAGTAATTGTGAGGGGGCTCCTAGCCCACTGGTTCTGGAAGGGGCTTCCTGCCCAGAGGATGCCCACTGGTTCTGGAGGGGCTAGCTGTCCACAGGATGAGGAGGGGGCTGGATGCCCACTGGTTCCAGAGGGGACTGGCTGCCCACGGGTTCCGGAGGGATCTCCCTGCCCACTGGTTCTGGGGGGCTGGCTTCCCACAAGATGATGAGGGGGCTGGCTGCCCACTGGTTCTGGAGGGGGCTTCCGGCCCACTAATTCTGGAGGGGGCTGGCTGTCCACAGGATGAGGACGGGGCTGGCTGCCTACTGGTTCTGGAGGGGGCTGGCTGCCCACAGGTTACTGATGGGGCCCCTTGGCCTCTGGTTCCGGATGCTGCTCCTTGGATTCTGGTTCTGGATGCTGCTCCATGGCTACTATAATGTGGGCCTCCTGGTCCAGGGATATCTGTGGGGCATCCTTGTCCAGGAATTCCAGGGGCTCCTCCTTGTCCAGGGATTTTCTGGGGCTCTTCCTTGTCCCGGAATATCTGTGGAGCGTCCTCATCCAGGGTTTTCTGGGGTTCTTTCTTGTCCAGGGATTCCTGTGGGGCATCCTTCTCCACGGATGTTGGGCTGGCCTCCTTGGTCTTGGATGAATGTGGGGCCTCCTTGGCCTTTGATTTCTTGGGTTACACCTTGACTTTTGATGTCTGGGGTCCTCCTTAGCCTTTGATTTCTTGGGTTCCACCTTGGCCTTGGATGTCTGGGTGCCTCTTGGCCTTTGATATCTCGGGCTCTTCCTTGGCCTTCGTTGTCTGGGGAGCCTCCTTGGCCTTTGATTTCTTGGACTCCTCCTTGACTTGGATGTCTGGGGCTTCTCCTTGCCCTTTGATTTCTGGGGGGCCTCCTTTGGCAGGGACATCATTGGAGCCTACTTGGCCCTGGGTTTTGTAGGTGGTCCCACGGTCTTCCCAGTCTGTTTGGGAAGGGCCGGCACCTTAGCCCTCCGTTTTGGGGGGAGTGTCCATGTTGCGTGGGTCCGACTTCACACTTATGTGCCCCATAGTGCCAGCTGGAGAGTTTGGGGATGAAGCTGTGTCGGACTGGATGCTTGAGGTAATGGCCTGGGATGGTTGAACCTTCCTTTTAAAGACAGGTCGGGGGAGGGGAAGGGAAGAGGTCAAGGTGGGAAAGGAAAAGCTCCTTAGGGACAATGGGGTGGGATGTGGGAGGACGGATGGGAGTAGAGGTAGAGGGAGTGGTTGTAGGAGAAGAAGGAAATGTGCTGGACTTTGGTACAGGTGCATGGACAGTGTGCTTGTGTGAGGTGGATGGCTGTTGGGGGTCTGAGTGCGAGCGTTTGTGTGTTACTGGAGGAGGTGCACACAGGGTGGGTGTGACAAACATGACATGTGGATGGATGTTGTGATGGTGTCTGCAAGTGAGGAGTGTGTGCTGCATGTGGTGGTGGTGACTGTGCATGTGGTGTGTGGGGTGCATGTCTGCGGGTCTGCTGTTGTTGTGACTGTGGGCAAGGCTGTGCAGGTGCCAGGATCTGGGAATGTTGATGCAGTGCATGCAGGTGTGAGTGAGGATGTGACTGTGAGGGAGGAGGAGGTGAGGAGAAAGTGGAAGCAGTGTATGATGTTGTATGTGCCTCTGGGAGTTGGCTGTGTGAGTGCTTGTGGACTGAAGTGTGCTGCCTGTGTTTGTCTGTGCAAGTCTTGTGTGTTGTTTTGGGTGCATGCCTGTCAGAATGTGTGCATGGGATGGGTGGGGGTTAAGGAGGCTGGGACTGGGTAGTGGTAGTAGGAGGGGGGACGGATGAAACAGGGACACTGGCTGCCCTCAGTGAAGGGGCCAGAGCCTGAAATGATCTCTGTAGGGCTGCCAGCCCACCGTGGATGCCCTCCAGGAAGGCATTGCATTGCTGCATCTGGGATGCCAGCCCCTGGATGGCATTCACAATGGTTGATTGCCCCACAGAGATGGATCTCAGGAGGTCAATAGCCTCCTCACTGAGGGTAGCAGGGCTGACTGGGGCAGGGCCTGAGGTGCCTAGGGCAAAGAAGATGCCCACCCTCCTGGGTGAGCGGGCACAGGCAACTCAGTGGGGGCTACTGGCTACTGGGAGGGTGGTGCTGGTACGGGGTGGAGGTAGAACCTGTAGGTGGGGTGGTCCCGGAGGGTCCACCACCACCAGGGAGCTCCCATTGGAGGACTATTCAGAGTCAGTGGTGTCACTTCCTGTTCCCGCCATGGTGCTCCCCTCGCCCTCCATCCCATTGGTCCCCTCAGTGTCAGTGGACTCTGCCTCCTGGGTCCAGTGGACTGCAGCTCCCTCACTCGCTGGTGACCCTGCTCCTTTGCCAGATGATTCTAATGCACACATTGACAGGGTGACAAAAGGAAAGAGAGAGGAGAGAGAGAAAGGGAGCACAGGGTCAATCTCAGCACCAACAGCACAGATGGCAGACACATCACTGCCACACACTGAGACTGAGAATGGGCAGTATGGACCACACTGGCATACCATTGGCTAAGTACCACAGCAGGTAGGAGCCAAACACTGCCAGCCATACACAAACTGGGACCAGCTAAGCCCTGCCTGACATGTGACATCACCTACCTAGCTATCTAATACATGTTTTCACCCCTATTATCCTGAGCTGGACCACAGAGCAATATCTGAACTGGCATATTGGGGCATCCACTGGCTAGTACCCTGCAACCAAATCCCATGCCAAGCAACAGAGATGGTTGACATACACACTGTACTTACCCCCTTGTGGCTGCTGTGATGCACTCAAGCACCCATCCAGCTCTGGGTAGGCCACTGCCAGGATGCGGGCCATCAGGGGGTCAGGTTCCAACGGGCACCCCTCCCTCATTGGGAGGCCACCCCCAGCTGGGCATCCGCAGTCTTCCACGCCCAGCGTCTCAGGTCCTCCCACCGTTTCCTGCAGTGGGTGCTCTGCCTGCTATAGACCCCTATAGTCCGCACGTCCTTGGTGATGGCATACCAAAATCCCTTCTTCTGATGAGCGCTGACCTGCAGATAATACACAGGAGAGACACCATGATCCTGACAATCCAGCCTGTCACACATATGGCCCACAAAAAGCACTTCCTCTCATCAGGCACACACACGACCCGTACCCCTGTATTGACGCCCCACCTGACACACTGCCAGCACACACACACATCTCCATGCAGTCATGTCGCATGTAACGTACCCATGGTTTACTCACGTGTTGGTCTGGAGGCCAATACAACTGGCAATACTGGGGTAGGACCCCGTCCATGAGGAACTCCAACTCCTCTGACGTGAAGGCTGGGGCGCTTTCCCCTGTAGCACGAGGAATGGCATGTTCCAGACACAGGTCACAGCAGCAGACGCAGTGGAGATGTCATTCTGTGGAAAGTCAGGAATCAAGTGAAGTATTAGAAAGGAAATGCCAGTCACGTCCACGGAGGTGAACACCGTCACCACCGGCGTTGCTCGTCATTGGTTCCCATACTCCATGAAGGGCCATGTTAGCCAATGAGGAATTGCATGGCAGTGTGGACCGCCTTCTGCCTTGACGCCAATGCCAGTGGTGTGAGGTCACTTCCACCTGTCCCTGAATACAGCACAGGCGGGTGCCATTTTCTAATGCTGGTACACATGTACAGATTATTATGTGTGTCATTGTAGTTGAGTGTACTCACCTACACAGTTCCAGTGTCCAACATACAAACATGCTCTGTGTACATTGCTGTAGTGTTCATGGTTCCTGTTGACACTCCTTTCTACATTTGGGTCCCTTAGGTACTAACCACTGCGGAAGAATAGGAGGAGGCAAACACCCATGCACAGACCCCTTGTGGACTTGGCTACACTGGATGAACGGCATGTTATACTCACCTATCATCTGGACAGGGCCACAATCACAGAGCTGTGTGCACAATTGGAGCCTGATCTGCTACCTGGTATCTGTAGCACTACAGCAGCCCCCCCCTCTTGTACAGGTACTCTCAGTGCTCCATTTCCTGGCAACAGGCTCCTTTCAGGTGGCTGTGGGCTTGGCTGCAGGGATGTCACAGCCAATGTTCTCTATTGTGCTTGCAAGGGTTTTGTCTGCCTTGCTCAAACACATGTGCAGCTACATCGCATTCCCCCAGATTGACTTACCGACTGCGAAGTATTCTATGCAATGGTACATATGAACAAGTTACTTACCTTTGGCAATGAATTATCTGGTAGAGACTCTATTTAGCTGCAGATTCCTTACCTTAGAATTCCCTGGCGTCAGCTTCGAATGTGGAATTATTCTGCTGAGCAGTACCCTGCGTGCGCAGTCAGGTGGTGTCGTTCGGATCCGCGTGCGTCGTCTGGCTCTGCGTGGCGTCATTGGCGTAGCTGGAGCCGTCTATGACATCACGGTTGTCTATATAGACGCCACCTCAGCGCGCCTACGTCAGTTCTTTTCCCACAACTTTTCACACCAGAATCGCAGAGTCAAGGAAGTAGTTTAGCTTTTTCACTTGACTGCTTGAAGAAAAAATATTACATGCTTTTAAGAAAGGCAAAAATGACAAAAACCTATATACATAAGTATATATATATATATATATATATATAAATATATAATAATATATCCGCAGAGTGTTGAGGCTTGGATGGGTGTAAGGAATCTGCAGCCAGATAGAGTCTCTACCAGATAATTTGTTACTGAAGGTAAGTAACTTGTTCATCTGATAGAGACTTCTAGCTGCAGATTCCTTACCTTAGAATAGATACCCAAGCTGTAATCCCTGGCTGTGGGTCTGAAGGATATATCTTATACTAGGAAGTCCTGCAAGACTGAGCGGGCAAAATGCCCCTCCCTTCTCACTTGGCTATCCAGGCAGTAGTGTCTCACAAACGTGTGCAGGGAAGCCCACGTTGCCGCTTGACAGATGTCAAACACCGGCACACAATGAGCTAATGCAGTGGTAGCAGCTTTCCCTCTAGTATAGTGTGCCCTGAAGCCCTCTGGAGGCTGCTTCTTGGCCAAAGCGTAGCCGATCTTTAAACAGAGAATGACCCAGCGCAAAATGGGCCATTTCTGTATTGCCCAACCCTTCTTTGCACTAACTTACCCCACAAAGAGTTGGTCGTCCACCCGGTACTCTTTTGTGCGGTCAAGGTAGAACGATAACGCTCTTTTTGGGTCCAGCCAATGGAGACGCTCCTCTTCCTTAGAGGGCTCCGGTGGTGCAAAGAAGGTGGGCAGGGTGATATTTTGACCCTGATGGAAAGGGGTCACTACCTTGGGGAGGAAAGAGGCACAAGATCTTAATACTACCTTGTCAGGATATATCGTGAGATACAGTGGTTTTGAAGATAAAGCCTGCAGCTCACTCACTCTCCTGGCAGATGTAATTGCCACCAAAGAGGCTGTTTTAATAGTGAGCAGCCGGAGAGGACAGTTATGTAAGGGCTTAAAAGGAGCACACATTAGAAAAGTTAGTCCCACTGGGGCATCACAAAAGGCACAGGTGGAAACATATGTACAAGCCCTTTTAAGAATCTCTGTATAATGGGAGACTTAAACAAAGATGGTTGATCGGGCAAACGTAGAAAAGCCATTAAGGCAGCAAGATAGCCCTTAAGGGTCCCTAAAGAGGAACCCTGTTGGCCAAGAGATAAAATAAACAAAAGGATATTAGAAAGAGAATAAGAAAGAAGATCAATAGACTTCTCTGTACAATATGAAACAAACGTTTCCATCAGCTGGCGTAAATTGACTTAGTAGAGGCACGCCTGGCTGCCAGAATGACATCACAGACTTCAGAAGGGAGGTCATAAACCATCAACTGTCGCCGCTCATACTCCATGCATGAAGCCCCAAAGTTGACAGGTTCGGGTGAAGAACCTTCCCCTGCTGCTGCTACAGAAGATCCTCCAGAAGAGGCAACCTGATTGGAGGACTGATGCTCATTTTGAGAAGCTCTGGAGACCAGACTCTCCAGCCCCAATCCAGGGCCACTAGGATTACTTGGGCCCGGTCATTCTTTAATTTCTTGAGAACTCTGGGCAGAAGTGGTATGGGCGGAAAGGCATCCAGGAAGCCTGAACTCCACTTGCGATGAAAAGCGTCGACTAGCGATCGCCCCCTGGGAAACTACAACGTGCAAAACTGCTGACATTGTGCGTTCTCTACGGAGGCTAACAGCTCTAACCGAGGCTCTCCCCACTGCTGAAAGAGTCCTTGTGCCACCTCCGGATGGAGATAACATTTGTGATCCGCTAAGAATTTTCAGCTGAGCTCGTACGCCCTGGCCTTCAGAGAACCTTCCAGGTGTTAAACTACCAGGGTTATGCCCTGCTGTTCCAGCCATGTCCAGAGACGTAGAGCCTCTTGACAAAGGGTCCATGACCCCATCCCGCCCTGCTTGTTGCAGTACCACATTGCGGTGGTGTAGTCCATGAACACCTGCACAACCTTCCCTTTCACAATAGGAAGAAATGCTTTTAATGCTAGCCGGATCGTCCGAACCTCCAACAAATTGATGTGGTGCCCGGATTCTGCCGGAGACCAGTGATCTCCAACTCTCCCAGATGGACGCCCAATCCCAGAAGTGACGCATCTGTCACCACTGTGAGATCTGGCTGGGAAAGGGAGAGGAGTCTGCCTTTGACCCATTCGCAGTTCAATAACCACCACTGCAGATCCTTTACAGTTTCCTCCGAGATCTGAACCACGTCGGTAAGATTCCCCTGATGCTGTGCCCATTGGAACTTCAGGTCCCACTGCAGAGCCCTCAAATGACATCTGTCATGCTTGACCAATAGGATGCAGGAGGCTATGAATCCCAGCAGCCTTAGAGTCTGTCTCACCGAAATCCAGGATAAAGGCCGAAACATCGGTATCATAACCTGAATGTCCTGGACTCGCTGCTCGGGAAGATAGGCCCGATGCTCCGCAGTGTCCAGAACAGCTCCAATAAAAGAGAGGATCTGAGAGGGAGTCAGGTGTGACTTTGGCACATTGATAGTGAACCCCAGCGAGTGCAGGAGGTTTGCCGTCGCCTAGAGATGGGAGACTGGAGCCTAAGGCGCGGGAGCCTTCAACAGCCAATCATCGAGGTAGGGGAAGACTGAAATCCCTGACCTGCGCAAATGCGCTGCCACCACTGCCATCACCTTCGTGAACACCTGAGGGGCATTGGTGAGACCGAAAGGGAGCACGGTAAACTGAAAGTGCTTGTGGCCCATCTTGAACCGCAGATAACACCTGTTGGCTGGCAGGAAGGGGATATGAAAATACACGTCCTGCAAGTCCAACGCTACCATCCAGTCTCCTTGATCTAGGGCAGACGAGACCTGAGCAAGAGTGAGCATCTTGAATTTCTCCTTCTTGAGGAAGAGATTGACGTCCCTTAAATCCAGGATAGGGCGAAGGCCCTTGTTCTTTTTGGGAATCAGAAAGTAGCGTGAATAACAACCACTGCCTACTTCTGACATCGGGCCTTTTCTATGGCTCCGTTGGCCAAGAGAGCCGCAACTTCCTCGCAGAGCAAAATTAAATTATCTTCCATCAGCTGTTCTTTTGTCGGAGGGATAGAGGGAGGGAAAGACTGGAAGGGGAGGGAATAGTCCTTCCCTATGATCTGTGAGGGAGATGAAATTGAATCCTCGCTCCAACTGGACGGACGTGGTCCTGCAGAACCACTCTAGGAGGGCTTGGGCACAGTGGAGGGGAGCTGTGTGGTGGCTGACCTCTGGCTAGACCCTCTGGGTCTGATGGTAGAACAAACACGTCCTCTTCTGGGATGGTGTGAAGCCTGAGGACGGTGGCTAAACTGTGACTGGTGTGCTACCAAGCCCCTTCCGAAGCATTGAAAGGGGCGAAAGACAGACTGCTATTGTGCTGGCACTGAAAGGCCCAAGGATCTGGCCGTAGCTCGAGAATCCTGGAACCTCTCAAGAGCGGAGTCTGCCTTCTCACCAAAAAGGCGAGAGCCATCAAAAGGCATGTCCATCAAACTTGACTGGACATCCCCCGAAAAGCCAGTTGAACATAGCCAGGCGTGGTGACGTAGGGCCACTGACGATGAAATCGCTCTGCCCAGTGAGTCGTTCGTGTCCAATCCACACCTGATCATAAACTTGGCTGCATCTCTCTCATCCTTGACAGCCTGGGTGAGAGTGTCTAGCACGCCTTCTGGGACCTGGGGCAGCACCTGTGCCACCGCATTCCATAAAGTATGGGAAAAACAGCCCAAGAGGCAAGAGTTCTTTACAGACCTCAATGCCAGGCTGGTAGAAGAAAACATTTTCTTTCCATGCTGGTCCAGCCCCTTGGATTCCCTATCCGGGGGAGTGGGAGGGAAGGCACCACGGGATTAGAGGCTTGGACCCCCAAGCTCTCCAGGGTGGGATGTTGGGTCAGGAAACTAGGGTCGCTGGGAGCGGGCCTATGGTGGCGTCCGACCATCCTATTCACAGGAGCCCCTGTGCTGGGTTTGGACCATGTACCCAGAAGGACGTCTGTTAGGGCCTCATTGAAGGGCTCTGATGTTGTCACCCCCCGGTTGAAGCACCTCTGTCAGGAGTTTCGTCCTGACTGGCACCGTAGGCAAGTCTATGTCCAAGTCCTCAGCTGCCCTATGCACCACCATAGCATAAGAAGCTCCCCCCTCCGTAGCCACATCAGGAGGAGAGAGCATACCAGTATCTGGAGATGTATCCAGTCCATTGGCCTCCCCTAGATCCTTGTACCAGTCCTGTTCCAGGTCACATTCCAAAGGGTCCTCGGACCCCTCACATTCCTCTCCTGTGCCTGTCAGTTCTGAATAGTGCTCAGAAAATGATCTGGGCCGAATCGGTGCGTCAAAGTCGGAGTCAGCGTCGTACGACCCCACTCCGGCTCCAGATCATCCAGAATGAGGATGGGGCTACCACCGGTGGGCACCGGTGGTGGAGGAAGCGTCGACATTGGACCCAGTGCCGGAGGAGGTCAACTGTGAGGGACTGGCACCAGTCTGGGTCGGATTCTGGGGTCCCCAATGGCGCCAAGGCTGAAGCCACCGATGTCGAACCCACAGGGGCGCCTGCTGACCCAGTGGGTCCTGAAGACCCACCCAAGGGTGCAGCCCGCAAAAAAACGAGACGCACGGCCTCGTAAAAGTCTTTTATTGGAGCAGGGGTCGCTACGGTCCCCGAAAAAGGGGGAAGACGCAGAGTCGACCCTGGCGAGCGTTCTGCAGAACCGCGCTCGGAACGTTGACGTTCCCTAGACGCCTCGTCGGCCGGCGGGCGTGGCGAAGTCGAAGTCGAAATCCGCTTGGAATTCTTCTTCTTCTTCTTGTGCCTCTTACCTGATTGATCAGACAACCTTGAATGTGAGGAAGAGGACTTGGGGCTCCAGGAGCCGTGCTGCGACCTCCTCCTACTGCGGGACCGTGACTTCCTCTGAGTCACGCTGTCGGGCCGCAAGAAGCTTGAGGGATCTCTCCCTCAAGGCATTCGGAGCCATGGCCTGAAAGTTGGAGCACAAGATGGGAGTCGAGATCCTTCTCGAGGCACCAAAGGCAAACTTGGTGCGGGTCCGTCACCGACATGCACCACACGGTTTGTTCCCAGTCTTTCTTGAAGAGATGACTTCAAACAGTCAAAAAGATGGAAAAAACCTCGAAAGGGTAGCTCTAATGTGGATCTGCTCTTAACCTAAACGGAACAAAAAGAACTGATGTACGCGCAATGAGATGGCATCTATATAGACAACGTGATGTCATAGATGGCTCCAACAACGCTGACAGCGGCATGCGGAGCCGGACAACGCACGCAGATCCGAACGATGCCACCCGACGGTGCGCACAGGGTACTGCTCAGCAGAAAGATTCCGGATTCGAAGCTGACACCAGGGACTTCTAAGGTAAGGAATCTGCAGCTAGTATCAGATACCTCATGTTATTGGGGCCATCAACATGGCCCATATTGCCTTAGTCCCCCCCCAGAGCCAATGAACAAGTGTATAGGAATCGGAAGAGTTTCCACTCAATCAATATCCTGATGGTGTGGCTGGCTGACCAGTACATCTCCCTCGTCACTGCCAAGTATTCAGGGTCGGTGCATGATGCTTTTGTCCTGAGGAATAGCAGTGCCCCTCAGATGACGGCACAACTACAGAGCCACAGAGGGTGGCTTATAGGTGAGCCTGAGTCAGTGTATGCCTTCAGGAGTCATACCCCATTCCATTGGGCAGGGCTAATGTGTGTCCCTCACTTTTTGCAGGTCATTTGGGCTACCCAAAACTATCCTGGCTCATGAGCCCTGTTAGGAATCTGAGAACAGGGGCTGAAATAGGCATAATGATGCCCACGGGCAAACCTGGATGATTGTTGAAAGGATTGTTGAAGTGGATCCTATACTACTCCCCTGAGAAGGTCTGCAGAATCATTGTTGTGTGCTGCATGTTGCACAATTTGACCCTCAGAAGGCATGTGCCCTATCTGCAGGAGGAGGGGGGTGACAATGCAGCTGTGGTGGCAGTGGACACCGAGGCAGTGAGGAGGGGGAAGAGGAGGAGGATGTGGAAAACAGGTCACATTTGATCCAGCAGTACTTCCAATGACACTCAGGTAAAACTGTTGAACTAAGCAAGACTACATTTTTGTGTTGTACTGTGTGACTGCAACATGATGCCAGTCATTCCCTTTGCATCCCACCTGACTGTCACCTATATCTTCCTTTATTGCAGATGTTGGTGTTGTTCCTACAGTGTACTGCTGTGATGTGTACAGAAAGCTGAGACACACTTATTGGATGGGTCAACATGTTCCTGGACATTTACACAGGATCATGCAGTTTATTATAGTTTGTTACATTGTACATTACCTGTAGATAAAGCACTATTGCACAAGTTGTGTCCAAGGGTGTTTATTGAAAATAGTTCTACAATGGAAGTACAATACAGTGGGGTGATAGTTGGGAATAGTCCAGGGTATTGGTCCAGTCTGTTTGTAGCACAGGTCCAGTCTCCAACGGGCCACAGGAAGGGGAGCAATGGCAGTTCAAAGTGGACAAGGTGACATAATGGAACACAAGGGGACATTCAGGAGGGCCTCATTTCCTGGCGGTGGTCTTGGTCTTTGCAAGTGTCTCTGGTGTCTGTCTGAGTTGCAGGGAACTTTTACAGGGTGGTTCACTTTCTGCAGGTGGAGGGGTGCTGGTGGCCTGTGGGTCCTGTGGCAGGGGATCCTGTCCACTAGCTGCACCAGATATGGAGGGCTGGTCAGTTGACTGGCTAGTGGAAGGGGCCCACTGGTGTGATGTGTACTCCCTCATGATGTTGGCCATATCACCCAGCACCCCTGCTATGGAGCCCATGATGGTGTTGAGGGCCTGCAATTCTTTCCTAAACTCCTGGTGGTGTTCCTTCTGCAGCCACTGGTTCTCCTGCATGATGTCTATCACCTGACCCATCTTGTCCTGCGACTGTTGGTTAGCCCCCGGGACATTGGTGAGTACCTCCTGGACAGTCGGTTCCCTGGGCCTGTCCTCCCCCTGGCACACAGCTGTCCTCTGAGTGTCCCTGGCCCCCTGTGCCTGTGTCCCCTGAATGGTGCACCCACTGCCACTGATCCAAGGACCCTCATTGTCTTGCCTGTGAGGTGTGGACTGGGATCCCTGTACAGGTAGGCACACTGCTGATTGATGTGTCCTGGGGACAGAGGTCTGGGGACCTTGGGTAGCTGCTGTGGTATTGGATACTGAGGGGGGAGGCTCTGTGGTGGACTGGGTATGGGCTGGGGTATACGACTGACTAGTGGTCCCTGATGGGACAGGGAGTACATCAAGATCCAGAGGTCCAGAGTTGCTGTCATCACTGGGGCATCTTCTGGTGGATGACTGGGTGGCCGTGGCACCTCCTTGCTGCTGGCAGTGGCTGGGGCACCTGTGGGGATGTAGGTGATGTAATATCCTACATGTCTGTGACATATTCTGCATCCCGAGCTTCCCCTAAGTTATTGCTGTAGCCCTTACACCTTTGTTTGTGTATGGTGATGTATTGTGGGATTGTTAGTTCTCCATGCTGTGCATGCATTGGTGGTGGGTGAACATGCAGGGCTTGAGGGGATGTGCATGCAGTGGATATGGCATGCAGGGCTTGGGATTTAAGTTAGTTAATTGTGGTGGTGCACTGTGTGGGATGGAGAAGAGTGATGTGTTTCAGGGTGAGGGGTGGTGGTGGCATGCAGGTATGGGGGATAGGTAGTAAAATTGACTCACCAATGTCCAGTCCTCTGGCAACTCCAGTGAGTCCCTCAGGATGCAGGATTGCCAAGACTTGCTCCTTCCATGCTGTGAGCTGTGGGGGAGGAGGTGGGGGTCCACCGCCAGTCCTCTGGATGGCGAGCTGGTGCCTTGCTGCTATGGAATGTACCTTCCCCCATAGATCGTTCCACCTCTTCCTAATGTTGTCCCTTGTTTGTGGATGCTGTCCCATGGGGTTCACCCGGTCCACGATCTTCTGCCATAGCTCCATCTTCCTGGCAATGGATATGTGCTGGATCTGTGCTATAAACAGCTGTGGCTCTACCCTGACTATTTCCTCAAACATGACCCCCAACTCCTCATCAGTGAAATGGGGTGCCTTTGTGGGGAGATTGGTGTTGTGTGGTGTGTGTGTTGTGCAGAGGGTGTGGAGTAATGTGGTTGGGAGTGGCGAATGTGGTGTGTGATGGATAAATGGGGGATTGTGGTGTGTGTGAAGTTGTCTCTGTGATTTGCGTGGCTAGCTATTGCGGTCTTGTTGTGTTAGCAAAGGATTGTAGGTGATGTGGGTGTGTGTTTTATAGTGCTGTTGGTGGGTGTGTGGGGTGTGTGTATTTGTGTCAGCTGTGGGTTTTTTGTTCTGGCCAACGTTGTCCTGTTTTGTCCTTGGGTGGCCTTATCCGTCGCGGCGGTGTCCACTGCCAATGATTTCCTGTCATTGAGTGTCCACTGTGGTGATTGGTGGGTCATTATTTGGAGGGCGTTTTGTTGGTTGCGTAATGATATGGATGGTCGTACCAACAGTTTATCATATTCAGTGGGTCTTGGCGAATTTGTGGTTGTGTCTGTTTTCTGCCGATTTTGGATGTATATGTCATAATGTGGCGGACAGATATCCGGCTCCACTGTGGTATGTTGGCGGCAGTCAGCACAGTGGTATTTGGGTTTTACCACCAATGTCATAATGAGGGGCCTAATGTTTTCTAGAGCATAGAAGCAACTAGCGCTCAAAAGGTTAACAAATGTCACACAGGAAAGGGACAAAGTCCAGAGTTCAGGCCACCCACAAGGTGACACTGTCACACTTACTTTCAGAAGTGTTTCTTGAGTCAGGAAGTGGTCCACAGGACCAGCCAAGGGTTCAGAGGCTCTGGTTTGCCGCTTGGGGCCTCTTGGGGTCTGGGACTACAACTCTCACAAGGCACCTCTTCAACGTATGGAGTTGCTACAAATGCCTCCATATTTCTGGATCTTCTTCCAGGGGTCTTTTGTGGGTCCTTGAAGTGTCCACAACTTGATCCAAGGTTCCAGAAGCTCTGAAATGCTCCTTGAGATATGGGACTACAGTTCCCCAGAATGTACCTGGACAGATTCCTCAAATGGCCACTGGACGTTGGCCAGCTGGGCTCTGCTTGCAGGACTTGATGCAAGGGGCTCTGGGCAGCTCCTTTGTAACTATAGCAAGCAGGGAGTCCCTTCTTGAAGCAGTAGAAAACAGGCAAAGTCCTTTTAGTTGTGAAGCCCAAGTGTGCAGCTGGTGCAGTACTTCAGAGTGCAGTGTCCAGATGCAGGTCAAGGGTCCAGCAGGACAGTCCTTCTTCTTTTTTGTCTTGTTCCTTGTAGGAATCTGAGGTGTGGGTGCAGCTCTTCCATATTTATCCTAGCTCCTGTGTGGAAAGCAGAGGGGCCCTGGCTATCCAATCACAAGCAGACTCCTTCCCCCATTGATGACCACTTCCTGGGAAGTGTGGCAAAAAGCAATCCCAGGGAGCAACACTCTTCAAAAATCTAACATTGCTGAAAGTGACTTTTGGAGGTTAGATCTGGCTGAGCCTACCCACTGGTGTGGCTAAAAATCTTAAACACACCGCTCATATGCCCTTATTTTCTGGGGTTGCAGGATGTGAGGGAGGTCCTGAGCTGCTCCAAATGTCCTTCCCTGCCTTTGAAGACCAGTTTGGCCGCTCTCCCCCTCCCCTGCTTCACAATCTGCTGAGGCAGATCTCCTCCCCCAGACACATCCTTTGTGTTCAGCCCAGGCCACTTCACACCTCATCAAGGTAGCCTGGCCAGACTGCCGGAGGCTGGCCAATCAGAGAAGAACACTACAGAGCTGAAGTTGTCAACTTCAGGCAGAGTTTTAAAACTCTTTACCTGAAATAGTTATATTAAATCCAACAATTGTAAGATGTGGGATTTATTATAACAATTAATTTGATACCAAACTCAAGGTATCTGGCATTTAAGGGGACTTTAATTAAAATAAAGTCTTCCCATGTTAGGCCATTCACTACAGCGAGGGAAAACAAATTTGGCTGTTTTACCTCAGCAGGGCTTATAAAACTATAGTCACTGCTTTTAGTTACATGGCACCCAGCCCTAGGGGCACATAGGGCATATCGTAGGGGCAACCTATATGTAAAATTAAGGTTTGGAAGCACTTTTAATTCCAGAATCAAATTTCCACATAACTTTAATTTAAAAACAGCCAGCAAGGCAGGCCTCCCTTTAAAATGATCCAGGGCACCTCAGCAGTGCAGCTACTGGTGCACTACCTATGCTGGGGTCCCTAAACCTACATGCTCTACCATATACTAGGGACTTATAAGTAGGTTGACATAGCCAATTATAATTAGCCAAATTTGCATACTCATTTTACACGGAGCGCAGGCCCTGGGACTGGTTAGCAAAGTACCCAGGGCAACATAAGAGTTAGAAAAACACCAGCAAAAAGTGAAAAATGGGGGTACAAAGTTAGGGGGCCTCTACAATCAGCCCTGTTTTCTCACAAGGGTAAACCAAACAAGGATTCTACCAAGCAAGCACCTGAGGGTTTAAAAAAATGCAGGAATAAACAAAAACAAACATCAAAAAAGAAAGGGGAGAATCTCCGTGTTTGGAGACCCCTCAAAACCTTGATAATCTTAGAAATAGAGATAATACAAAAACTTCTGATAGATATCAATATACTGATGCACGCCAATCTCGTTCCTTTTAGGATTCACCAGATGAACACAGTGAGAGAGAGGTGGGCGGTCAGAGTAGCGAACTGAGTACGTGATACACAGAAAGGAGTCACAACGCTCGTCAGATGTTTCTGTTAAGAAAAATGAGAAACTTCCCCAACAAAAAAAACAATCCAAAAAGAAGAAGGTGGCAGTGATTTCTATACAAAATGCCACTCAGGATGAGAGCTTTATTGAAGAACAGGAAGTGGGCTCTGGCTCTGCTAGACAGCACCAGAGAGATTATAATAGTTCACTGGATTTTTCAAGAGCATCTGGAGGGGAAAGCAACTAATGACTTTTTACAAGTCAAGATTGCAGACATGTACGTTTCCACACCTGATAGGCTGTATAAACTAAAAATACAATTAGAAGGAGATATTGAGAGCACAGTAGACGCTATATTTTGGGATCATGTAGTTACTATTTAGGATATTTTATTGCCCGAAAAAGATTGGTCACCAGAATTTGTCAGTAATCTCCCTTATGGGGACAAGGTAATTGAATGCTCTTTCTCACCCCTTGTTCCAAGAGAGCTCAGGGAGTCTTGTGCTATTGATTGGGTGAAGGTGCAAGCACCTGCGTTATATCGCAACCATGTAGGTTGGGCTAAAGTTTCTCCCTACCACATAATACCAATTAGGTCACAACTACAACCTCAACCACAATACCCAATAAAGCATGAAGTTAAAGCACCCGTGAGGGAAGTACATAGCTACAGTACCAGGACGTAATTGAACCCTATGACTCACCAATGAACAGCCTGTTGTTTCAGGTAGCTAAACCAGACCATTCATATAGAATAGTCTTAGATTACAGACATTTAAACAGTCACACATGCACATTTGCCATTCAAAATGCACACAGTACAGCACTTATTAACAATATAGTCTGCAAAACTACAAAACAACCTTGGATATTTCCATTGTTTTTTCTGTCAAAATATAGCACCTGAAAGTAAAGATTTAACACATTTTAGTGCTTTAGGTTCATAAAAAATATTTTGCCGACTCCCACAGGGGTATGAAAACAGTCCAGGATTGTTTTCAGCTGGTGTTACTTCAATTTTAAACAACACTGACCCTTAGGCACTGTCCTATGAAGATGATATCTCCCTTACGGATGTTGATATCGATACACGTAGAGGGGTAAGCCGCATTGTTGCGGGATTTGCCGAATTAGGCTACCAATTTAATTACAGAAAAACAAAAATAGCCTTCCTTAGTTTCCTATTCTTGTGATACAAATTATCAGACTAAGGTAAGAGCATAGCACCCCAATTTGTAGAAAAAGGTGCACAATTGCAATCACCAAACACTATGAAAAAGCTCCAGTCATTGTTGGGCTTTTTACACTTTGGCAGAACTTACATTCCAGTTTATGCACAATGCCTTAAACCATTTAATGATCTAATACGTCTAGATTTTTCAAGTAAATATTGGACAGTCAAACACACACACATTTTCACAGCATTGCAACAAGACCTGCTTGCAGCTAAACAGCTGCACACAAGAGACAACAAAACACATTTTGTGATACTGTCCCTATAGCATACAAATCATATCTGTATTCCACAGCTGAACAACGCCTAGCTCTCACAGAACAAATTGTGACTTCTGTTTAGATGGCTGTCCTTAAAGAGAGGCCTTTGGCCCATGGGAAACACATTATCATTGTATCTCCAATCCCAGCACTCAAGGCTGTCACAAAAGCCAGCGCTCTTAACTCCAAGGCACTACACCCATGTTGGATTCAATGGGCAACATCTCTGATGGCCACTGATGTTGATTATGTTTTTGACCAAGCATTTCTCCAATATGAACTACAATACCCAGTTCCAGCAAATACTTTGCCTATTGAACAATATCAAACAAATATGTACACCCTATGGCTCAGACCAAGCAGCAGTATGCACCAAACATCATTAGTCCACCGCCTGTGCAGTTGTGAGTGGCTACATGCAGGTTGGTGAATTCCATCCACAACATACAACATACCTACATGCAGACCTGAGGGGACAGCACAATTAGCAGAGATCAAGGCTCTGTTGATGGCACTGGAACACACGGATCCAGGACAGCTAACATTAATTGTCTGTGATTCCTACTACTGTGCCCAGTCCTTCAATGAGTATCTGCATTACTGGCGCCAGAATGGGTTCAGAAATTCAAAAGACAACAGCATCAAACAGAAACTGCTGTGGGGGAATGCAGTGGATCTGAAAAAAAAAACGCTACACAATGTCCATGTAGTTTATACATTGGGACATCAACATGTTGTAATACACGTTACAGACAATACCTTGGTTGATGAAGCGGCCAAGTCAGCAGTAGCTACGGCTTCTGTTGCTGCAATAGCTCGTTCACAGACAAGGTTGGATGATGAAACATTGACTGCTGTGAAAGCTTCATTGAAAGCAAGCTCATTCCAAAGGCATATCCTGCCAAGTATTCCTACTGCTTATCTAGCCTAAATACTGTCCTAGTAGCAATACCATGGGTGAGTGATTGTGTGATCCCCAACCAAGATCAAAGACCTGAGTTAATTAAAGCAACGCATGAGGGAGTTGCTTCTGCTGTTGTGGCAGCTACTATTTCTCTATTACAAACATGTTACCGGTGGCCAGGTCTATATAAACAGACTAAGCAGTATGTCCTTTGCTATGACATTTGTCGCAAAAAAAGGGTCCACTGTCAAACACCCACCACAGACACCCCTCCTAATTTCCAACAAACCTCTAAAATGTGTGTACCTGGCCATTGTGGTCCTTTGACACCTGATGTTGCATAAAAATACATCTTAGTTACTGTTGACTCATGCTCCAGATTTCTACGGACATGGGTACAATGCTCAGCTGATGCTCGAACATTTTATTAAAGATTTGCATATCTTTATCAGTACATATGCACATTCAGCTTTCCACTCGGATCAGGGTCCTGCTTTTCCCTGTCCTTACTTCAAGGGCATTCAAGGGCACCATGGCTTTGTTAGAGGTCCAACTGTATTATTTACCTCTGTATCATCCTGAGGGCAACAGTGTTGTGGAGTGAATAAACCAGGATTTAGGCAATCCCTAACAGCAAGAGTATTGGGCAAGGGTCGTAGTTGGCTTAAACACCTGTATGAAATCCAGAGAGCACTTAATAATCTGCTCAGAAGGTCCCTGGGAGGGTGAACCCCATATGAAAGCCTGTTAAGAACACACATGTATGTTCCAGATCTTGAGAGTCTTAGCACTGAGGCAGCACATATACCTTTTGACATAAATGAACGTGTCACTGACTTGCAGGACTTACAGCAGTGCAGTGACAACAAGGCATCTGCCAGTGCCACCTCCTTGAAAATAAGGGATGCACAAATATAACCTACTGACTGGATTCCAAAAGTTGGGGATCTAGGGCATCAAAAGATTGCTGTGAAAAAGGAGTTCAGTCCTTCTTATCATATACCGGTTCCAGTCCTGGGAATACACAGTACCAGAACTGTTATTCTGCCACCACTGCCTGGTTTTAAAGAAAACCGCTTTGTCTCCATTGACAATGTCAAGCTACACCATATGGCTGATCCTGCACAGCAGACCCAGAGGATTTCTGGGTAGCCTCCAACTCCCTCTCACTACAGACCAGGATGTTCCACAGACTGCTTCTGGATATTTTGCTGACGTCAATGCCTCTTATGTAACCAAGCTGTCAAGAGCACGTAAGCTGATAAATTGGCTCAAAATTAACTATTTCATTTCTCCATCATTGGCACTTATTCCTGTACTTGCCTTCCTTTTATGGATTGTGTTTGTTATTGTTTTCTTCTTATTAATACATGGTCATTACCTTCCTGAACGCTCTACAGTTGAAGTGGTGGATGAGGTCCTAACACCACATTTATCCTCCAATAAGGTCCGCAGAGACTTGTCCCTAGTGAACATTTAAGCTATACCAATTCCTGATAAGATTGTTTGGGATAAAGTATTGTTTGATAAATGTGGCCCCACTGAGGTTATTCAAATTCCATATGTATTTTAAATTTTTAATGAATGATGCAATAACACCTGGAGTTATTTCTGATGATTGGGATGTAAAAACAGTTGATTCTATGTCATCTGAACTAGAGTATTTACTGTATTTGAAAGTGCAGATGTTTATCAAGCTAAAGAAAATTATGGAGATGTGTTCTGTTACTAGTATTATAGACATTATTTCATTCATAAAGCAAGTACCCCAAAGACTATTTTTAATTGCACACAATGGGAACATTGTCCAACTCCGCTAGTGGGGAGTTCTAAAACACACTCTGAAAAGTTTACTTTTTTTTCTGGGCTCAATGTTAAAATGCCTGAGTCGTATTATTTTAAATTTCCTATCATGGAAATGTACAATATTTTATTGACTGACACAAAATTGATTTATTGTGATTCCTTTGTTTCCCGATTGGCTATAGAAGACTATGGGGGCTGATTTAAGAAAAGTGATGCTGCCCAAAGTGCAGTACCACTTTCCTTGTACCCCTTAGCATTCTTTTACTGCCACCATGTGTGTGCTGTATTTAAAATACGGCGCACCATGGTACAGCATAGAGGGAAATAGCATCATTTGTTTTTACGCTATTGATGTACTCTGCAGGAATAGCGCCAAAATATTGGTGCTACTCGTACAGTGTACATAGGAGCCTACTGTATTCAGTGGAATTCCCCCTTTTAATGTCTGCTCTGAACCGGCATTAAAATTGAGGAGGAATAAAAATTTACACTAATGTTATTGGCTCTTAAATCAGCCCCTAGGAATATTGGCTGAAGATGATTGACATAAAGAGTGTATGGGGAACAAAAAATTGGCAAAGAAGGGGAAAGGAAGGTTTATTTAGAGCATTCCTGATACCTGTTCAAATGATACTTTTAAATGAGACTGTACAACAGACAATTTGTTTAGGCTTGGCAAAAATTAAGGAATTGAGCGCCACATTGATGTCAATATTTTTTACGTTAATGTGGCCCGAGGCCAAAATCCCTGCACCGTATTTACAGAGTGGCGCAATGCATGTAACTTTGTAACCCTTTGCGCTACATTATGCCCCAGAAAAATGGCATAAGGAAATCTATGAGATTTCCTTGCACCATTTTTAACAGCACTTTTAATGCCTGCTCAAGAGCAGGCATTAAAAGGGGGCTTCCATTCTTTAGAATGGGCCCCTATGTACTCTGTAGGAGAAGCGCCAACATTTTGGTGCTACTCTGGCAGAGTATATCAATAGTGTCATGTAGAATGACGCTTTTGTCCCCTACCCTGCACATGGTGCGCCATATTTTAAATACGGCGTACACGTGGTGGCGGTAGGGGGGTGCTAAGGAGTGCAGGGAAAGTGGCGCTGCACTCGGTGCAGTGCCACTTTCTATAAATCTGCCAATGAATGCGCCCAGTATCCTGGCCCCTGCTAAATTCTATAAATGGCAAAAATACATTAATGCAACTGAAGATCTACTCGATGGGTGGAGCCAAAATGGAACCTTTAACACTTCACTTTCACATTCAGGCAGGTGGTTATTGTGGCCAATGGACAGATAGTTGTCATGCACATTTTCTAAACTCCACAGGGGGTTTTAGAATTAATAGACCAGACCCTCGCTATGTGTCATCAGAAAATTTGGGTATAGTAACAACATCCAGTGTCGAAAAATTATGCCAGCAATGGTTAAAAAGTTCCTCACTAGATGCTGTGGAAGAACACCTCAGTCTCCTGTTAAACAACACAGACTTGCAGGAGTTCCTGTTAGGCCCCAGAAAACAATGTAAAAGTCACTTCTTATATGCAGTTTATAATGAAATTTGGGAACTTTTAAACAAGAAGACGCTGCCCAGTTAAGGCAAATAGATCAGGAAAATTTACATAAAGCAGTAAGGGGCAGATTTTATAGCCCCGAGCGCCACCGTAGCATCACTTTTCATGATGCTCTGGTGGCACTAGCCACTGCTCCATATTTACAAGGAGGTATACCTCACTTTTTGTTTTCTGAGTCAGAGGGATGTGCAAAGGGGGTTGCAATGGGCATTCCGCCGCAATACCCATTGCTTTTGATGCTGCCCCAGATTTACGAGAAATCAGGCCCTGGAATAATGCTGCATCACAGGAGATATTAGCACGTACTGGACAAATCACAATGACCCATTTCATGTTTACAGGATGCAAAGTTCTGTTCTGGTTCCATTGTTCAGTTTGTGACCAGCTCCTCACTCTTGTGTCGCTTAGATACCTACCACTGCGGATGAATAGGAGATGGAGACATATCCCCGTGTACAGACGCCTGGTGGACTTGGCTACACTGGAGGACAGACACATAATACTCACCTATAGACTGGACAGAGCCACAATCACTGAGCTGTGTGCCCAATTGGAGCCTGACCTGATATCTGCTATCTGTCACCCCATTGGGATCCCCCCTCTTGTGCACGTGCTATCTGTACTCCATTTCCTGACAACTGGTTCTTTCCAAGTGACAGTGGGCTTGGCAGCAGGAATGTCACAGCCAATGTTCTCAATAGTGCTGACAAGAGTGTTGTCAGCCCTGACAAAACACATGTGCAGCTACATTGTTTTCCCCCAGGTTGAGGATCTGGCCACAGTGAAGGCTGAGTTTTATGCAATGGGACATATCCCCAACATAATTGGGGCGATTGATGGAACGCATATTACGTTTGTACCCCCCCCATCCCCCCGGCAGTATGAGCAGGTGTTCAGGAATCAGAAGAGTTTCCACTCTATGAATGTTTAGATGGTGTGCTTGGCGGACCAGTACATCTCCCACGTCAATGCTAAGTATCCTGTGTACCTGCATAATGCCTTTGTCCTGAGGAATAGCAGCATACCAAATGTGATGGGCCAACTACAGAGGCACAGGGTGTGGCTAATAGGTGAGCCCTGGTTCCCACCCAGTATAGGTTGGTGTTTGGGTATGGTGTGGGCCATATAGGATAGTGTGTGGCTAAATGTTGTCCCTCAATATTTGCAGGTGACTCTGCTTACCCAAGCCTATCATGGCTGCTCACCCCTGTGAGGAATGCCAGGACACGGGCAGAAGAATGTTATAATGAGGCACATGGGCAAACCAGAAGGATCATTGAAAAGACCTTTGGCCTCCTAAAGGCCAGGTTCCGATGCCTCCGTCTAACAGGTGGATTCCTGTGCTACTCACCAAAGAATGTCTGCCAGATAGTGGTGGCATGTTGCATAACCTGGCCCTTAGATGCCATGTCCCATTCCTGCAGGAGGAGGAGGCTAGAGATGCCCGTATGGCAGCAGTAGACCTTGTGGATGGTGAGGATGAGGAGGCAGAGGATGAGGACAACAGAACAAATGTGATCCGAATATACTTCCAATGACACACAGATAAGGAAAGTGTAACTTCACATTTCAATGACTTTTGTTTTAATTTGTGTGCCAATGGCATGCTGATATTTGCAACTTCTAGGCCCACTTACTGTTCCCTCTGGCAACTCATTTTTCAGATGTTGGTGACCTGATATATACTCCTCGTGTGATCACTACCGCCAGCTACAGGTCATTAATCTATGCTCATTCTATGCACAGTTGATTTGCAATGTTTGTACCTGTTACAATTAATACATATTTGATATACATGACATACTCCAAAATGTTTTTTTTCTTCAAAGTGTGTTTATTGAAGTGCTAATATATGGAGGGGCAAGTGCAATGAGATGGGGTGATGATGGAGGAAAGTCCAGGGTATTGTTCCAGTCTATTTGTAGCACAGGTGCATTGTCCATGGGGACATAGGAAGGGGAGCAATGGCAGTTCAAGATGGACAGAGTGACAAAGTGGGGCACAAGGGTGACAATCATGAGAGTCTCATTTCCTGGTGGGGGGTCTTGGCAAGAGTCTCTGGCTTCCGTCTGGATCGCAGGGAACGTTTGCGGGGTGGTTCACCTTCTGCAGGGGGAGAGGTGCTGGTGGCCGTTGAGTCCTGTGGCTGGGCCCCCTGGTCACCTGCGGCAGCAGATGTGGAAGGCTGTTCAGATGTCTGGCTAGTGGCAGGGGCCCGCTGGTGTGAGACTGCCTCCTTCATAATGTTGGCCATGTCTGCCAGCACCCCAGCAATGGAGATCAGGGTGTTGGTGATGACATGCAAGTTCTCCCTGATCCTCTGGCACTGACCCTCCTGCAGCCACCTGTTCTCCTGCACATTGTCCAGGATCTGGCCCATCGTGTCCTGGGAATGTTGCTAGGCTCTCAGGATCTCTGTGAGAGCCTCCTAAGAGTTGGTTCCCTGGGCCTGTCCTCCCCCTGGAGCACAGCAGTCCTCCGAGTGTCCCTGTTGGCCTGTTCCTCTGTCCCCTAACCGTGTGCCCACTGCCACTGACCCCAGGTCCCTGATTGTCTTGGGGGCAAGATGTGCCCTGGGGTCCCTGTAGGGGTGGACACACTGCTGATTGACGTGTCCTGGGGCCAGAGGTATGGGTACACTGGGTGGGTGCTGTGGTGCTGTTTCCTGATGGAGGAGGCTCTGTGGTGGTGTGTGACTGGGTCTGGGTAACCAGCTGTCCAGTGGTCCCTGATGGGTCAGGTAGGTCATCCAGATCCTGAAGACCAGAGTTGCTGTCATCACTGTGGTCCTCTTCAGTTGGGGGACTGGATAGTGCTGGCACCTCCTCTCCGGTGACATTGGCTGGGGTATCTGTGGGGATGTAATTGATGTGTTATGGTTACGGTGTCTGATATATTGTACATCTGTGGCTTCCGCTCTTTGTTTGGATTTGCCCTGGAACCTTTCACTTGTGTATGTTAGTGTATGGTGGAATTGTTAGTTTTCTATGGTGTACATGCTTTATTGATGAAAGTCCATGCAGGGCTGTGACGGGTGTACATGCATTGGTACGGCATTAAGGGCTTGGCATTGGGATTAGTTAGATGTGATGGTGCGGTGTGTGGGAAGTAGTGGAGTGATGGGAGTGAGGGTGAGGGTATGTGATGGCATGCAGGTAGGGGGGTGATAGTAGTAGAGAGTTGACTTTGCAGAGTCCAGTCCTCCTCCGACTCCGGCCACGCCCTCAGGATGCAGTATTGCCAAGTCTTGCTCATCCCATGTTGTGAGTTGTTGGGGAGAAGGTGGGGGTCCAACGCCAGTCCTCTGTACAGCGAGCCGGTGTCTTGCTGCAATGGAACGTACCTTCCCCCATAGGTCGTTACACCTCTTTCTGATGTCATCCCTAGTTCTTGGGTGCTGTCCCACGGCTTTGACCCTGTCCACCATTCTACACCATAGCTCCATCTTCCTAGCTATTGATATCTGCTGCACCTGTGCTCCAAATAGCTGTGGCTCTACCCTGACAATTTCCTCGACCATGACCCTTAGGTCTTCCTCGGGGAAACAGGGGTGGCTTTGTGGTGCCATGGGTATTCTGTGAGGTGTGTTGGTGAGGGTGTGTTGGGTGATGTGTCTGGTGTGTGATGTGTAGTGCCTGAGTGGTGTATAGGTGTGAATAGTGTGTGGCTCTAGTTGTGTCAGTGGTCTTGGTGTCAATCTCCTGCCAGTAACTGTTGTTTGTAAAGGGTTGTGGGTAATGTGGGTGTGTGTTTTATAGTGGTGTGGTTGTGTGGGTGTGGTGTGTGTATGGGTGTCAGGTGTGCGTTGTTTAAATTGTCCAATGTGGTGTTGTTTTGTATGAGGGTGCCCATAGTGAGCGCGGCGGTATGTACGGCCAATGGTTTACCGCTGTTGAATGTCCGCCGTGGTGATTCGTGGGTCATAATGTGGTGGGCGTAGTTCTGTTGGCATAACAGTGTGGGTTTTGATACCGCCAGTTTATCACTGACCTTTGGTCTGGCGGATTTGTGTATGTGGCTGAATACTGACGGATTGGTGTGTGTGTGTCATATTATGGTGAACGGATATCCACCACGGCGGTGGTAAGTTGGCGGCTGTCAGCGTGGCGGTAAGTGGGATTTATCGCCAATGTCATAATGAGGGTCTGAGTCTCTAACATTTCACAGAAACATACGTATTTTTCTGTTGGGACACTTTCTCAGAACATCAGTTATCAGTTGTTTTATTATGTAAACATTTCCCTGTCCCATTCACATTAGAGGGAGGTTCCAGCCAGATGACCATGACTGCATGCTGTCCGACTTCATTTTCAGCTGCTCGCCGAGACCACCGGTTCCCTGCCCTAGATGGGGGTGGTGTCTCTGTAGATAACAGGCTTCTCCACTACTGCCATACCCAGGCATAGGGGATGACGTCTTCCCTGGAGAGGATTATTAAGGGCTTATTAGGGCTTATCCTTAAGATAGACTACTAGTAGTGTAGGTAGGAATCACATTTATTGTGGAAAGTGACAGTATGGTGGGGCTTTTCTTATGTTTCACTTTTCTTGTCACCATTTTGCTTCTAGTTAATCATCCTAATTATTGCATTTCATGTTAATTCATCAGAGACGCAGCTGATTCATTAAATCTTATCGAACCATTCTCTGCCTCTGTTTGTCTTTGCATGTGTGAGGCAAATGTAACTGAGAGAAAAGGATGAGATCTGATACATCACTATTTCCCGATGATGTCAAAATGTCATGCACCTGGCTGTCACAAATCATCCCTGCTCTAGGGAAGAGATGAGGCACTGCTAGCTGTCCAGAAATGGATGAGGCCAAGAATTGTGACATGGTGTGGGATTGGACTCAGTTCCCCACAATTCAGGTGATGCTGCCAACCAAAATACAGCAGCCTCATTGGTACAATGGGAGTCAACGTGACAGTGTTATGGTAGTTTGGGAGTCCAATGTAACCCTTCGCCAGGGGCCTCCATTGAGGTCCCTCCCCCATAGCGCTGGAATATGGGTTAAGTGCCCACAACTCAAGTGCCCCCCAGGTACACGTTTGCCTAAGGAGTACAGGGCTGGAGGAGGCACAAGCTGCAGGGATGAAGGAGGTACCTTGCTGGGTCTCCCCCATGATGAAATAGCCATTGATAGCCACCTGTGAGCGCGTGGGGTAACTATACAATCCAGGAGCCCTCTCATAATATCCAGATGCTGCAGGGGTGATGGCCTCTGGGGCCGGGCCTCATCACCAGCGGTGAGAGCAGTGTGGCATCAGGATGTGCAATGACCGAGGCTGCTCGATGGTGCAGTGTCACCCTTCCTCAAGGCACAGGAGGTGTCCACTTCTTCTCATCCTGGAGCCTCCTGCTGGCTCCAAACTTCATGTTCTTCCCCCGGCGCAGCAGCAAATGGTGAGCAGCTGACCCTTGACTGTCGCTCTAAGCCCTGCGGTAGATCACCTATAGTACTCCTTTTTTGCAGGGAGGAGAGTCGATGTGGCCCTCCTAAGTCAGCGCGCATCGCACTACCAGCAGATATAGCACTTGGCTGGGGCAGTGGGGAGCACCACTTGACGCTCCTTCCTGGTGCAGAACGAGTTAATCAGAACTCAGAAGGGGAGACTCGAGACAGCACACTGTTGCCAGTCGCAAGGGGTGAAGAGCCCACGCAGCCCTGCTCAGTCAGCACATATCATGCTACCGGCAGTTGAAGACCTTGAGAGAAACTTGAGAGACCGAGGAAGGCAGGCCAGCCCATCCACCTAAATTGCAAAGTGACGACCCTCCTTTAGCCCACCACGCAGCATGGCAGTCCAATAAGGAAGTTAGTAGGGATGGCGTGTCTCCTGACACACAGCAGTATCTCAGTGGAACCTAAGGAGACAAGGGTCAGGGAGCAACTAGCAGCACAGCAACAAGCAGAAAAGTAATCCAATGAGTCTTTTATGCCACCCAGCAAGTCGCAGGCTGCAGAGAAACAACAGAAGAGCAGTTCAGATGCGTTCTTTGTGCAGCTCAGCAGTCCTTCTGGCAGTTGTTCAGTCCCAGTTCCAAAAGTGCTCTAAAAACCAAGGGGTCAGAGTCCCTGTACTTATATTCCAAAATGTCTTTGTTCAGGGGATGACTTCAAAGAGACCCTTCCAAGTGTAACACAACCCCTTTCAACACAGCCATGCCTCCAGACATCAGAAGGGGGTAAATCAGCCTATTGTGTGAGGGCAGGACACCGTCTTTTGACATGTAAGGTGTGAACAACCATTCCTCTCCTCAGTCCAGGATGACTATCAGTACACAGATGGATGCAGATGCCACTTCTGTCACACCCAGCCCCTCCTGTGTTATGGCTGTCTAGAAAGTATGCACCAAGTTTAGCTGTCACTGTGCCCTAGACATGGAATGGAGTCAGGCTGCAAAACACATATAATTATTATAATGATAAGCACAGCACACTTTCTAAAAGTGGCATTTATAAAATAGTAATGTAAAATCCAATTACTTCAGTTAGCAGGATTTCTCACTGCCATTCCAAACATACCAAACATGTCCATGCTACTCCTTTCACATCAGAAATTACCACTTAACATTATATAAGAGAATGCCCAATGCTAACTTATGCCCTACCTTTTACAAACACAGCACCCTGCCCTAGGGCCTGCCTTAGGGGTGACTTAAGTATAGTTAAAACTGATTTTAAGCCTTGGCAAGTAGCCTGAATTGAAAAGTCAATGTGGCAGTAAATTGCTACAGTGGCAGGCCTGAGAGAAGTTTGACAAGCTACTTCTGTGGGTGGCGCAATCAGCTCTGCAGGCCCATTAGTAGCATTTAATTTGCAGGCCCTAAGTATCTGGTATACCACTTTAAAAGGGGCTTACTGGTAAATTAAATTTGCCAAACAGGTGTAAGCCAATAACACCAAGTTTAAGGGGAGAGAGCACATGCACTTTAGCACTAATTAGCAGTGTTAAAGCGCCCAGACTCCTAAAGCCAACAAAAAGAGGGTCAGAATAACTTAGGGAAAAGGCAAAAAGTTTGGGGATAACCCTGCAGAAAGGGCCATTTCAAACACTGTGGTGAATTTGAGAGAAAATACTATTGCTGTTTCATTGTTTTTGAGAAGTGTTTTTCCCATGTTGACATCTTATCATGCACATGTAGAAATTTTATTGGATCATAGCTTTTTAAGTTTGGAAAAAACTGCATACTCAGGACAATGAGGTCTATAACTCTTTGGAAAGATAGAGGATATACTCGTAACTGAGTTGTCTGGAATTCTAGTTGCCATTCAGACCAGGGATTCTAGAGTGTGGGGAACAGGCAGTTGAGAAGCGACTGGCAGTTGAGAAGGAATGCAAGCTCGATGTAGACGTGCATGCTTGCTCTCTCGAAAACATTTAATTTACTCTGTGCATGTCCTGTCATCTCTACAAGTTGATGACGAGTGGCTTTTCTACTTCATGCTGTGTCCTCCAACTGTGTTCCACAATGGTTGGTTCTCCATTTGTCTGGCTGATCCAAGTGGTCTGACGGTGGTTCTGGTGGTGAGAGTAAGCAGAAGGACTGCAAATTTTGTTGGTTCAAGAAGTGGAGGTACTCTGCTGGCCTGTATGTGTTCTTTTCCCTGTGACTCGTGAGTTTCTATAAAGTCTATGTGCATGTCTTGGGCCATGAGCACCATCCATGAGCTCCTGTGACTGCGCATATCCTTGCTCTGTACTAACCACACGTTCCTTTAGCCGCGAGCACCTGCCTCAAGCTCCGGCAACCAAGTGCATCCATTGCCATGCTATGAGTTTGTAAGAACCTCCCCTTGCAAAGTTCTGCTGTGTACCCTTAGGTCACAGCCATTTTTCATTTTTGCCACGAAAAGAAATACCATAGGAAGTATTGAATTTGAAAAGGTCTCAGTGATACACACACCTTCATGAAGCATTTTACTTTGTGTAGTGTATGAAGCACTTATTCTTAAACAGAGTCGTGATGATACACAGACCTTGGTAAAGCTAACCTTCTGTCTAGTACAAGGTAAAGCACCAAATCCTCTTGAACAGACTAGTCTCAATTGGAGTTGGTGGGACTGAATTGAAGTGGATGAGCTCCTATTTTTGTGGCAGGTGCTAGGTGGTTGTCCTGCCACCCTACCGTTCTACTTTTAAATCTATCCAACATGGAGTTCCCCAGGGTTTGGCTCTCAGTCCTACCCTCTTTAATATTTAGACAACTTATCACTCTGATCAAACCTCATAGTAACCAGCTAGTCAATTATGCAGATAACACTCATCTGATTCTATCCATCAATGATAGCCAGCAGGGTGCCACTGACTCTTTTTATAACAGTGTGTCAGATGTTGTAATCTGGCTGAATGCAAACTCCTTCAAATTTAACAGGGAAAATATAGAACTCCTCAAAAAAGCCCTGATGATGCTTTCTTTTAGTTTCTGGCCACTCTCAACTGAACAAGAGTTGTCTCTCCTGGACACTGTCCATAACCTCGGGGTCACCTTCGAAGCTAAATGTTCCCTGGAGAAACATGTTGATAAAGTAGCTAGGACTTGCTTCACACTTCTGCAAGGTCTCAGGCAGCTTTTCCCACTGTTGCCATCTCAAGCTAAATCTTTTAAAGTGTGCACTGTTATTCTGAGAAGATTAGATTACTGTAATGCACTGCTACTTGGAGCACCAGGCGTTCTCATTAATAGACTACATAGAGTCCAAGCCTCAGATGCCAAACTGGCATGAAACAGACCTCGTAGAGTGTCTGAGGCAATGATGAAACTATATTGGCTTCCTCTGAAACAGAGGATAGCCTTCAAGTCACTGTGTATCATCTTTAAGGCTCTGCAGGGCCTAAAGGGCCTAAAGAAATATACCCCAGGGAGATGTCTATGTTTAGCATCAGCTAACCTCCTATGCATAACATGACTCGTCAAGGCGTTTGAAACTTTACAGCTAATGCAGCCCAACTATGGAACGTTACCAGCCACCCTTAAATCATCTACTGATCTACTACACTTTAGAAAGACCTTGAGGACTTGGCTCTTCCCTAACTAAAATGTGGCATCCTGTTATAACTTTCATAGCCAGTGTGTCTAGATGAAAGTTTGTGGTGCCAGTGTACCTGTATGGTGACATTTGTGCTCTATAAATCCGATAAATAAATAAATAAAAACAAGCACACCAAGTCTTTCTGGTGAAGCATGTTATCATCCGCATTCACACACCTTTCTGAGCTACTTAACCTAATAACTGTATTTGTTCTACGTGCCCAAACTTTTGGTCTCACACCCGCTACCTTTTCTTACATCTCTGGGCAAGCCGTAGATAAAATGGCCAGAAAGAGAGGAGTAAGTTCTCAAAGAGTAGGGTACTCAAAGAGTAAGGTACAGAGGACTTCATTGTAGAAAAAAGGTAATTTTGCTACATATTATTGGTCTAGAAGATTTTCTCATTATGGCCAAATGGAAAAAAAGCTAGAACTGAGGATGAAATTGATATTTTGAAACATGCTTAAGACGATCATCATCCTATTGTTTGTTCAGCTATATGGAACTATATTATTTCAGCATAAACAAGGAAATTCTAAGGCTGTCAATTACTCTATGTATCTGCTACTAAGACGTTGGCTATTCATTGTAAATTTGGAACCTTACATGATGACCCTATTAGAGCCCAGATCATTATGGACGCCACCAACTATCCTAACACTCAAGAGAGGGCTATGGGTGACTGAATATTCTTCACTCAAAGCGGTATTAGCCATAGTGAAAAAACTGTGTTGTCTAGGAGATGTATTTAAGCAGCTGCCAACAATTTGTATTCTGGCAAGGGGTCTAGAAAGGGGGTCTAGAAATTTTTGTAATGTCTTAGGGGGCCTTTCTAAGAGTGGTAATAAGAATTGGAAACCGAAGTTTACAACTGCACAAAGTCAGACTAGTAAATTTGGCAATGACAAAAGTCGTAGTTGCTGAAGATGTGGTAGCAAGGATCACTTGGCAAGAAATAAACACTGTCTTGCTATTAGGATGGAATGCTCTTATTTTGGTTTGACAAGTCACTTCAATAAAAGAATTCTGTAGAAAAGAAGGTACAAATCAAACTGTGAAGTATTTAACAAGGGAGTCCAGCTCTGAGCAGTCTGATGATGATGGAGCATCGGATGCTGATGGAGTTGTGAGAATTGATTGTCCCATAGTATACTTAGACTAGAAATCTAAAGACAAACCTGCATTTTTGATGAAACTTTTAGGTGTAGAAACATTAATTATAGCATACTCTGGATCACCTTGTACTATGGTTGACAAGATATTATTGGAGGACAATTTTGCTAACGTTTAATGGGACAGTTAGCTTCTTTCAGATATTCATCTTGTGACCCTTACAGGGGAGAGGATTCCCATGGTAGGGTATAGAACCTTGAACTTTAATGAAAGCTTAGGAGAAGAGAAGGGAAGTTGAATGTGGCAGAGAAAGGACCATTGGTCCTAGGTTGGACAGAGCAAAGAGCCTTGGGTGCTACCTTGGAAAAGAAAGGAACCGGTATCATTATTAAATGGTTTGGAAACAGAAGTAGAAGGAAAGGTGCAAAAGAATTCCCTAATGTATTTTTAGGTGCAGTGTGAAAACTCAAGGGATTTTCATATGAAAGCATAATTAACTCCCATAACTGCTGCCCCTTCTTCCCAAATGCTGAGCCCTTTTTAGGCTATTTGAGGTAGTTTGTGCTTGGGGCTCCATAACTTTTTTAAAACATACCACCACACCAAATGTGTGTCCTTTTTACCAGCATCCTGTGAATTCTAAAGGTATCCAGGGTTTCTGGATTCCCCTGAAGGATACCAAGAAAATAGGCTAATTAAGGCATTTTGGTTTTTTGGGAAAAATAGGAACAAAGTTCTCTGGATAAACTTTTCTGTTTGTTTTCCTAAAATTGGCTTCAACTAACAGTTTTTTGTGCTAAAGTCACTATCTTCACATCTTTCAGGAACATGCAGATCAGGCTAAAAAAATGATTTTTTTTACCACAGTTTTGGGCTTTTCCAAAGAGGTAGCCAATTATTCCTATTTTTTTGGCTCCTCAACCTACTTTCAGTACTTACTTTGTGGTGGAAATCAGTTAGAAACCCATGGCTGATCCAGGAAAGCTATGGATTTCTGAAAAGTAGATACAATTCCAAATTCAGCAAGAGGTCATGTGTAGATCTTGCAAGGTTTTCCTAAAGAAAGTAACAGTTGAATGAAGAAATATTGAAAATGAGTAGGAAAAACAGCCATCTGTGACCATGTTTTCATCTGTAACTTTTTGTCACAATGGCTGATTTATAAAAGCAATATACCATTATATCGGCTACACCCTTCTGGTTGTGGGGATATATAGGGTTGTAGGTACTCTAAAAACTTAAGGTGCCCAGAGTCAACAACCGAACTGCACCATACAACAGTTTTTTTGCTGTGTACAGTACAGTGCAAACTAATGCATATGGTGAAATATGTAGAGTGAAAAACAGGCATCAAGAAAACCTATGTGTTTCTGAAATAGGCACAGGATATGGAGTTTAGGAGCAGTGGTTTCTTGTACATCTTTGAAGTTGTGGATACCCATACTAGCATATGATCTAGAGAGTAGTTTTGAAAATGTATTATTTTGTATACATTGGCTCACATTTGGAAGGTGTTCAATTGGTAATAACAAATGTTCTACTAACCTGTGCTCCTATATGTCATCCAATAAAAATGGTACCTCACTTGTGCCTGCCTAGTGCTCACCATAGCTAAGGGGCCAAAATACAACATGAATGAATCCCATTTTTCCACTGAAAAATGACTCTTTTTTCTACTGTGGGTAGCTGTGGATTTTGGGACCTAGCTCAGTCGGGCCTGGGAAAATCTAGCAATATTGCACTGTTTTGGAAACTAGATACCAGGATGTGGTGACTTGCCAAGGCTCCCTCCAGCACTTTCTACTCAGAATCCCCTGCAAACCTCAAACTTTGAACCAAAAAACAAATGTTCCTCAAATTTCTGTGATGGAAAGTTCTGGAATCTGTGGGTAGCCACAAACTTCCATCCATTCAGCATTTCCCCAAGTGTCCGATAAAAATGGCTGTAGATTTCAGTCCCTATCTCAGACATCGTCTCTGGAAACCTAGAAAATCTATACATGCTTAAAAACTAGACATCTGGGGAACTGAGGATGGGTTGATTTGCAAAGCTCCCACCAGATTATTATTTTTTACCCAGAATTGCTTGAAAACTTCAAGTTTTGATTAAAAAACACATTACTTTCATTTCTGTGATCAAAACTTCTGGGGTCTGTGGACAGCCACAAATCTCCTTCTGCTTAGCATTCCTCCAAGTCTCCCATTACAAATGGTACCTCACTTGTGTGGGTGTGGGTAGTGCCAAAAAAAGGAAACTGGCCAAAACACTCTAGGGATACATTACATTTTCCCACTGAAAAAATTACCCCTTTTTTGCAATGTGGGGAACTGTGTATTTTGGACTCTAGTTCTGTTGTCACCTAGGGAAATCTAGCACACCCGCATATTTTTTAAAATTAGAAGAATCCAGGGCAGGATGACTTGTGCGGCTCTCAGTAGATTGTTTTACCCAGAATTGTTTGCAAACCTCAAAACTTGACTAAAAACATTTTCCTCACAATTCTGTGATGGAAAATTCTGGAATCTATGGGGAGTCATACATTTTCTACCAGCTAGCATTCCCCAAGTCTGAAAATAAAAATGGTACTTCACTTGTGTGGGTACGCCTAGTGCCCACAGGAGGAAATGGCTCAAACACAACATGGACATATCACAGTTTTCTACTGAAAACTGACCCCTTTCTTGCTATGTGGGTAGCTGTGCATTTTGGGCTCTAGCTCAGCCTACACCTAGGGAAAGGAGGCAAACCTGCACATTGTAGGAACCTAGACAGCCAGTGGAGTCCAGCAGTGTTTGAGTTGTGTGGCTCTTTTTAGGTAATTTTACTTACAAGCCTTTGCAAACATCAAACGTTAGTAAGAAACACATTCTTCTCAAATTTCTGTAACGGAAATTCTGGGATCTGGAGGGAGTCACTTATTTCCTACCACCCTCAGTTCCCATATATCTCCAGATAAGAACAATGAGCCACTTGTGTGGGTGGGCTAAGAGACCAAGAAACAAAAGGTCCTAAAGCACTACGTTGAGAGATAAGCAATAGGGGAAACTGTTACATTTGGGGACGTGCTGTGGTGCCACCCATGCAAACCTACGAACCACAGACATTTTGAAAAGTAGATGCCCAGGGAATCCCCGGGTGGTGTGCCTTGGGTGAATCCCACACATTTTCTTGCCCTGCTAAAATTATGCATTTCCCTGATATTTCTGTGATGGAAACCGGAAATCAGAAGGGATCCACAAAATTCCTACCACCCAGCCTACTCCCACTTGATCTGATAAAAACGCAGCCATATATGTGTAGTTGGGCCTCGTGCCCATGACAAGAAATGATCAAACCAAGGCCAATGGGCATTCAACGCTGGTACTTCCATTGACCTAGGTTTGATGCTTTCCTCCCTCAATCACAAGGCACAACCACAAAAGTAGGATAGCATTTTTATTGGGGCAAATGGGAGATTGCTGGGTTGTATGAACTATGTAGATTCCTCCTCATTTTGGACGTTTTAATCATAGAAATGCATGGAAAATGTGTGATTTTAGATAACATTTGAGGTTTGCAAAGCATTGTGGTTAAGAAAACATCATGTGATCCATGTCAAGCACACCACTTGGACTCCTCCTGGTGTCTAGTGTTAAGAAATATGGGAGTTTGGTAGGATTCCCTAGGTGGTAGCTGTGTCCGGGCCAAGTTAAAGCAGTAACTCCCATTGCCAAATCAGGTTTGTTTATTGACAGGAAACGTTGATGTTTCTGCATTACACTTTGGGGGTTTTCCATCGTGGACATTAGGCCCACTAATAAAAGAAGTGGCGGAATGCTGGGCAGTAGGAATTATGTGAGTCCCAGTATATTCTGGAAGTTTGCATTACAGCAATGTAAGGAAATAGATGATTTTAGGCGATCCATCCTGGGCACCCTTCAATTTCTAGTTTTCCAAAATGTCTGAGTTGGGTAGTTTTCTCCAGGCAGTGGCCTACCCAAGCCAAAAAGGTGCAGCCATTAACCATGGCAAGTGAGACAATACTGGAACGTAGCTCCACTCTTGTGGCCTATATGCAAAAAGAACATCCAAAAGGATCAAATGTCCTCTTGTTTGCGTGTCGGATTGAGTGTTATAGTCCCCAGGAGAGAAGAAAGAATTTTGAGGCTTTAGGTGTGACTGTGGGGTCTGACATCAGGAAAAGCCAGACTCACTCCATTATTTTATAAAAAAACAATAAATCTGCCATCAAGTGGGCTTTCTGCCCCTGGGTGAGAATTGGGAGAAAACTTCCTCTCTATCATCCGGGGAAGCCAAAATACTAATATGTCCCATTTGGGGTGAAAGTATGGCCTCATGTCAGACTGCTCCCTTTTTTCTGCCTCAAGTGCAAAATGCCCAGTGTTCAATGAGATTTCTACCCCCAGGGGCCCAATTTGGTGCAAACTTTCCAATTGGGCCAAACTTCTAGAAAGATGGCAGAAAAAGGAAGTGGCAGAAAGACACTGTTGACCCTTCTGGGGCGAGGATATTGCTTGTTGCCAGGGTAAATGCAAAACGCCTGGTGTCTACTGAGCTTTCAAAACCCCCAGGGGTACAATTGGCGTGACCTCCCCAATTGGAACAAACTTCCTATCTGTGCCTGGGGGCAGAGTGGGAGGAAGAAATACACTACTGCCCCTTCTGGGGTGAGGGTATGGTATGATGCCTGTGTAGACCGCCACCTCCTTTTGGTTGTGTTGGTGCCATTTTGAATTCCCTGGTGTGCAGTGGGCTTTCTGCCCCACCCCACGGGGGCAAACGGGGGCAAACCCCCATCTTTTCCTGAGACGGGGCTAGAAAGATTTGTTTTTCCCATCTGGGTGGGTGTCTGGGCAATGCCAGATGGCAACGCCTGCACCCTTTTCTGTTGCCCCAAATGCAAAATATCTGGTGTCTAATGGGTTTTCAACTCCCTCTTGGGGGCAGATTTGGGCAACCTCCCAATTAGGGAAAACGTTATATCTGCCCCCAGAGGGTCAGAAATACTGTCTGCCTTGTGGTTGGGATGGGGCATGACTATGCCCATGGTGGGCAGCCCACCAACCCAATATTTAAAAAAAATATTCCTGGTGTTTACTGGGCTTTCAACTCCCGGGTGTGGCATATAGGGGGTAGTCACCTCTGGGGGGCAGAAAAACTGTTACAAATTATTTTTGGGTGGGGGGCATGACCATGCCCATGGCAGGCAGCCTCAACTGCTATATATATTTTTTATATAATATTCCCTTATGTCTAGTGGGCTTTCTGTCCATACACCCCACGGGGGCAGGAAGACTGCCTTATTGTTGCCATGCCCATGGTGGACAGGCACCACCCCAATGTTTGTAATAAAACATTTTGCTGGTATCTAGTGGCCTTGTATCCTGCCTGAGGTGTACATTGAAGGTAATCACTTCTACATGCCCCACAAGACTGTTTTTTTTCAGGAGTCATGGCCATGCCCATTGTAGGCAGCTCCCACCGCTGAATTTATATTTATTAAAAATAAATCTGGTGTCTAGTGGACTTTCTGCCCCCGACTCCTCCAAGTGGGCAGATCGGTGGTAATTACCCCCATCTTCCCTCCAGGAGGGCAGAAAGACTGAAATTGTTTAGGTGGGTGGGGAGCACAAGCCCTTGCTTAGGGGCCACTCCCCATCCATGGTGCCTAGTGAGTGGATTTCTGCTTCCACAAGGCTCTGTAGTAACAATACCCAAGAAGGGAACCTCTCAACCATGGTACCATTGGAAAGGGTAGGTTCTCCCCTTTCTGACGACACCTCTTCCAAGATAATCAGTGCTCAGTGGGCTGAGATATGCCCCCATCCACTGAGTCAGTGAAAGTAAAACAAGCCCATTGGCTCATTTTACTTTCACATCTAGAAGTAATGACATCAGCATGCTCTGCATGTTGATTGTCATGATAAACAAACAAAAAAGCTCATGCTGCTCAGGACTTTTCCTGAACTGCACGAGCTGCAGGAGAAGAAAAGGAAACCCTCTGGTGCAAAACACCAGAGTGGGTTTTCTAACCCTACCCAGTGTCGGCCTATAGCCGACAGACGCACTGGGAGGGGGTGCAGGTGTCTACCACTGGCTGACACCCAAACCAAAAGGGTTAATCTATCTACTTCTTAATTTGTAAACATATCTACCTGTGTCTAAAAATGTAGTTGTGTAATTCATAGGTTGTTTGTCAGTATGTGTTGTTTGTCAACTCTGATAAATAAGAATACCTCAGGGACTATTTATAAATGTGATAATTAATGCCACATTTGTTTTATCCCATTTAAAGGGGGACAACCATGCAGATTTTGGTAGTTACAAAATCAAAATGTGCACATACCAGTTTTTACAGCGCATTTTTCACCGGGTTTGACTTGCTGAAATTTATCAGGGAAAAATATGACCTTTGATAAACTTCAACCTAAAACACTAACGTGCCAGATATATTATGAGACAAGTATAATCAAAGCCTTGTGCACTCAATGGGCCCAATTCACAAAGGTAAACTTAAACGTTTGGTGCAAACTTATTTGTTGAACTGTTTCAAATGATAAGATACTCTTGCAGAGGCCTATGTATAATCTACAGGTCACAGGTTCTGCTGTTTCTAGGCACTTTTAAAGTCATTAAAATTGCTAAACACACTGGTAGTTTTTTTGACTTGATGTAGAATGGCTTGCTCTCTTTTATTTCCATGCTCTGGGATTCTCTGTGAGATAGGTGTTTCCATGCTGGCATCTGCAGCACTGTGCAGTACCCTCTCTGTTTTTGACTGATCATCATTGGGACTACAGGAAATGCTGTACCTGTCAGGATAACCTCTGGGATTGCAGTGGTTCTCACTGGGCCTTCCTAAATGACCTTAAGTCATCCAAACATTAAATCACCACATCAGGATCATCTCTGGAGTAGTTTGGGTCAGTGTTTTAGGCTCCTTCAAGCCTCTTAGATCATTTATGTTGTTGTCAACTACCTCCAATGTCTCATAACTCTTTAAATTTGCAGGGACACAGAACCACTTCTCTAAAGAGACTAGACACACTTGGACATTAGTATTGACTCAGTATGTGCTTATGTTTTTAGATTTTTTCCTGACAATTACACACCCAGACGTTAATGGACTGCAGCTTCTGCCTCAGTAAAAAAAAGCTGAAGCCATAATAACCATGATCACCTAGGGGCCTATATCTTACTAAAGGAGGATCGCTAATGCTAAAGAGCATACATATACCAGTGTAAGTTTTCTAATTTAATGATACATCTAACACAGAGATGGGGTATCACTCATTGAAGAGTAACCATACTCTCCCTAAGTGAAGATTAGATTCACATATGTTTTGGTCCTGAAGAAATGCCACTCCATATCTTTTGGCAATACAGGTATGAAGCATGTCAATACTACTCATATCTAACAAAATTCATTTGATCGCACTGCTTCCATCTAGGAACATCTAGGATCATTAGAAGTCTAGACTTCCCTCATTTCTTTTAAAACTAGACACAGATATTGTCACTCCAATTAAATGATCATTTAGAAATATCTACAGTCAATTTTAGTTCACACCTCATTACAATCTTCCCATCATTATACTGGGGTACATAGGCCCTTATTACAACCCCGGCGGTCGGTGTTAAAGCAGCGTTAATACCGCCTACAGGCCGGCAGTAAAAAAAAATTTGATTATGTCCCTGGCGGTAACCACCATCAAAGACCGCCACTTTAATACACCGACCGCCAGGGTGGTAACGGGCGATGGGCTGGAGACTTCGATCTCCAGCCTGGCGGTTGTCACAATCCCACCCTCGGGATTACGACCCGGTCTACCGCCATGGTTTTCGTTCCAACCTTACCACCACGAAAAACCATGGTGGTAGGCACTATCAGTGCCCGTGAATCCCTTTCCTGGCACTGATAGGAGTCTCCCCTGCCTCCCTCCCCAGAGTTCTCCCCTACCCTTTCCCTCCCCCTCCCTCCCATGCCCCTGCACATATACACATCCACACGTGCACCCATTTACACACATGCATACACGCATTCCCACCACCCCCCACGCATGCACACATACATACCCACACACTGCAACACACACCAACATACCTTGTCACACACATGCATTCACAACACACAACACTCACAATCACTCATTCATGCCTTCATTCAACGCGACTCACACCCGCATGCACACATTCCAAAACATACACACCTCTCCACATACACACACCACCCCCCACCCCCTCTTTCCTTTCGGAGAACCTGACTTACCTGCTTGCAGGGGGTCCTCTGGCTGAAGACGGTCCGCGGCGCTGCTGTCAGCAGCAGCGTCCGCCTGCAAAACACTGCCAGGCCGTATCATTGGTCATGATACGGTCTGCAGTGTTCATTGGTCATGATACGGTCTGCTGTGTTTTTCTGGCGTTACGGTGCTGCTGTCAGCAGCACCGCCTTACCGCCGTCCGCCACCATGACCGTCGGCGGTGTTCCGCCAGCATTCTGGCGGTACACCGTCGGCAGTCATGATACGTGTAGACGGCTGGTAGTCACAGTGGCGGTATGTTGCCGGCTGTCACCGTGGCGGTAGGCAGTAGTTACCACCAATGTTGTGATGAAGGCCATAGTATACTCCCAATATCACTTTAGCAAATTCGACAAAGAGCCCCTCGAGTGACACATTAGGTATTACAGCACCAGCCCAACAAGGATCAGGCCCGATGGTTAGTGAAGTCACCTTTGGATGGGTGAGGGCACTTGCTTTTATGAACAAATGCTCCTGGTGACCAGAAATGTTCTAGGTCTCTAATTGGGTACCAGGAACTTAGATTTTTAAAAAAAGCCTACCCTATTTTTATTATTGTATGAGTCAAGAGATTGTATACTGGACAGCCCTATTCCCCTTGTACTCCCATTCTTTATAGATGCTTGGTGAAATCCCAAAAAGTATCTCACTGTTTGAAGGTTGTGTAGATGAATGAATAAATGAGGAGAATTGCAGACATCAACACCACATGTGAAACCGGTTTAGGTAATATTTCACTCATGAAGTGAATCACAGCAGTTAGAACAGGATATTTTCTGTTCTCTATGTACATTGAAATGGTTTCTCTCCTGGTGTACTTCAGTTACACTCACCACCTGGTTACTGAAAGGTTGTTTCTCTTCAGTAACTGATGTGAAAGCCAGTTTCAACTGGGAGGAGGAGCCTATGGGTTTAAGGTACACTTGAAGTTTGTGTGTATGCTTGTTTCTAGTTTTTTTGTTGTTCTTGGCAGATTTGTGATAGGTTTCTAGTTATTTTAATCCTGATTGCCTGGGTGGCTCTACTGAGAAGATGGCATTGTTTGGGTACAAAAGAGTCTTTATGATTGGAGGGTGGGTGTAAGACAATTGTTACAACGTGTTCCGAGGATGTAGAGTACATTTCTTTATCAAAGGAATATCTGGAGAATATGTAGTGTCATAGTTTCTTATTGTATACCTAAAGTATTCATTTAATTTTCCAAGGATGTATCTGTGTGCAGGGGTTTTGAATGTGATATGGCAATTTCCAATGGAATCCACAAATGTGGAAGTTGCTAGGTCCTAGAATTAGTTCTAGGTTCCAAGTATGACATAAAATGTCTGAGTGACTTGAACTTTTGTGGTGGCAATTACATGGTGCAAGTCTAAACATGAAATTGGAATGTTAAAACAGTGACACATTATGACAAGTCCAATCCTTTACCTGGAGTTGGAAAAGCAATTTCTGCTGCATGTTTTACAGAGAAGCAGTCTTTTTGGTTTCGCTTCAAAGAACTTTAAGTCTCAGATGCATCAGAATATTCTAATTTGACCTACCAAGTTCTATTATATTCATGCTTAAGGCACTGTGCTTTCCCCAGATAAAAAGCTAATATTTGTATGTGGCATGGGAATGTCCATGTCTGCCACATGGTATCACCATACAAATCCTGGTAGGCATCTACTCTAGCAGATAACTAGTGACTACTAGCATTATTGTGTTGCATCTTATATGTGTTCATTAGATACAGCTGAGAAATATCACTGCATGGGTTTGCAAGTTCCTATTACTTGGACCACAAATATTTAACATCTAAAAGAACATCTGTTTTTTTTCTATTTTCAAATGTATTCTATTTCATTTTCAAAAGAAGAAACAGGAAAGTAAAAGATGTATTATCACTTGGTTGTGACTTGCAGACCCTTTATTACATGGGTAACAGCATATGTTGATGTTAGACCTATAAATAGCATCTTAAATCACATACTAAAGATACAAAAAATATTTTATGGATCAGCAGCATGACAATCACCAAAAACAAATGAACATAATAATAGCAAACATAAATGAAATTGTGTTTCTAAAAATACAAAAGAGAAGAAAACATCAAGAGGAGGCGATAAGTCTCCACAAATCTTACTCATGGTGGAAACGCAAAGAACAGAGCACAATCAGTAGAAACACTGGAGAACAAAAGAAGTTCCAAGGTCTGTTCCCCCTTCAAGAATCACACAGGTTGAACATCCCAAGCAGGAACAAATGGTGGTACTCATCTAAGAAAAAATCTCCCCCAAACACTACTTTTGGGCGATTAATGGAAGAGTGATTGACAGCCATATATTATTTATGTTCTGTGGTGAGCTCAAAATACATATTTGCCTGGCACAGTTGGAACCAATATCAAAACTAGCTTCCATTGAACATGGGTTGGTGCCCTGTTGGTGTCCTTCTCATGGGCTTCAATTCTGTTTCTTTCCGCTTTCCACTTGTATTCCTCTAAGATTCTTAATGACTTTTCTAAAGCATCAACTCAAAACAGCAGGTTTGCTTATAAAAGATGGAGTTTTGATCTTCTTCAATTATATTAAACCCTGAGTTTCTGCCCTCTGGCCTAGCGGAATTCACCCTAGAGCATTGTCTCCGGCTCATAATCAAGCTGGCGGCAATGCTGTAGGATGAAGGGTGATCAGCACCATTGCAGTGTTCACTGTCTGCTTTGCCGCCAGACTCGTAATGAACCCCTTTTTTCTGTGTTAATGCTTTTAGATACAGGTAATTACTTGGCTTGATATTTTTATCCTAATTAGAACCACTTTGTTAATGTTGTAATAGGTGGGGAGAAATTTTTATAAGTTTTTATATTTTTTAAAAACTGTATGAAGTACCATGGTACTTCCTCGGGAGTACATTGGTGCTTAAAGTAAATTAAGTAAATGCTACATAAAATACATTTTTTTAAATGCAAACTTCTCCCTAAACAGCTGTCAAAATATATGGAAAATTATACATATATTTCTCTCCCTCTTACCACTTTAGTAAAGTGGTAGAAGGTAGGGAATTACAATAAAGCCTACTACTAATCTATATCTAAGACCCTAACCTAGAATGCAGCGGAATGCAGAATGCAGCCAAACTGTGCATGGCTGCTTTTCACGTTTAGTAAACACAGTCATTAGCCAATCACATACTGCCTTTTCATCCATATGTACCGCAATATACCGCAACCTTACTGTGGTATATTGCACCATAATATATAACTTAATAATATAAAATGTGTGACTTTAACATTACTTACACATACTACAAAAAATTTACATTTACACCCTATAATGTATATTTCTGCCACACAATATCCACATCCATTCACACACTTTTGCACTACTTCTGTTTCGATTTTCATTCTCCACTCTACGCCACTCTACCGTATGCAGCTCCACTCTACACCACTGCACTCTATACTATTACACTCTGCACACACAACATCATCCACTGCCTCCATTGTCTCCCACTCCTCCTCCTCCCTCACAGTCACATCGGCACTCACACCTGTATGCACTGCATCAACAGTCCCTGAACCTGCAACCTACACAGCCTGGCCCACAGTCAGCACAACAGCAGACCCCCAGACATGGACACCACATGCACAGTCACCACCACCAACATCACCACATCATGCAGCACCCCCACCTCACTTGCAGACACCATCACAACATCCATCCACACGTCCCGTTTGTCCTCCCCACCCTGTCTGCCCCCCTCTAAAGACACACAAACGCTCGCACTCAGACCCCCAACAGCCATCCACCTCACACACGCACACTGTCCATGCAACTGCACCCAAGTCCAGCACACCTCCTCTTCCTTTTCCTTTCCCCCCTTGACCTATCCCCTCCCCCTTGCCCAGTCCTGCCCGTAAGAGAAAGGTCCCACACCCCCCAGATCAGTACTTCAAGCACCCAGTCTGACACTGTACCATCCCCAAAGTCTCCAGCTGCCACTAAGGGGCACATGAGTGCAATGCCGCCCCCCACCCCCAAAACGGAGGGCTAAAGTGCCGCCCCCTCCCAAACAGACAACCAAGACCATGGAGCCACCTCCAAAACCTAGGGCCAGGGAGACCTCTACCAAAACCAAGGCCAAAGAGCCCCCTTCATCACCAGAGGGCAGGGACCCTTATCCAGAACCAGTGGGCAAGGAGCCCCCTCCATCACCAGAGGGCAGGGACCCCCCTCCAGAACCAGTGGGAAAGGAGCTCTCTTAGTAACCAGTGGACAAGGAGGCCCCTCAGTATCCAGTGGGCAAGGAGCCCCCTCCATAACCAGTGGGCAAGGATCCCCCTCCAGAACCAGTGGGCAAGAAGCCCCCTCCAGAACCAGCGGGCTAGGAGCCCCTCCCAATGAGAAGCACTCCCCACCACTCCTGCTCTCTGAGTTGCCTGCCCATTTAAAAAATGATTCCCTAGAACAGAGGAGCCTTGATGTTGTCAGGAGTCAAATTGGGGCTTAGACCTTGCCCTGTGGGCATTAGAGACTTTGTACTGGCCTTTGGGCCTGCATGTACATATGCAGTTGCGTATGTTTTTGGATTTTTTATTTTCATCCAACATGATTACAGTAGGTGGACCAGGGGTATGTGTCCTGGCTTTCTTTGCTCCTGTGTACTGTTATAGTCGATTTACTCTGCAGTTGGTTCTGGGTGTGTGGTGTGTTTGTGTATGGTGTGTGTTGTTCATGTGTGTGTCACTCTCCCCTGCCTCTCTCCTCCTTTGTGTGCTAGGCGGCTGTACTCACCGTCGTCATCTTCGTTGGCATTGGTGCTCCTGGCCATGGCGTGGTACAGTATCGGAAAGACTTGCAGTTCTGGTTCCATGGCAGTTGCGGACTCCTCTGTGTCCCTGGAGGTGAGGGTCTCCTTTTAAAAGATGTGTTTCCGTCAGGCTTTTGGTGTCATTGCTACCGCCCCAGAAATCCTGGTGGTGTGCGATGTCATAATATGGTGGGTGGATCCTTGTCTTCCACCTGCCTGTAGAAGGCTACCGCCGTGTTCAATGGTCATACCGCACTGGCGGTTGGTTTGGTACATTGGCTGTCTATCGGAGGGATCACCGCCATGGTCATTATTTGGCGGTCATTAACGCTGACCTGGCGACGATACTACTGCCATTACCGAAGTGGTGATAACCTGGCAGCCAAGTTCATAACGACCACTTATATATAAAAGATGCAGTTCACTTTCAAGGAGAGTACCAGGATCCTTTGGGATCGTGCTGGAGCGCAACGCTCTGCTATGGGGCTGCACAAGTGTATGTAGGGCCTTCAGTAGAAGTAAAGTGCACTGAGGACGCATAAAACAGGCGCAAAATCTCTGTGGTGCCGCACGCCACTATTTATATTGTGACACTAAATTAGTCAACAGGGGCAAGGTTATATATAGGTGGCCACAAATAAACTTGAGATAGTGTGAACTGTGTAACTCTTTATAAAACTTTACATATATGTATACATAAACTCACACTTACATAAGCGAACAGAAATGGGTCCATTGAGGAAGGAACACACAAGGAATTTCTCCTTCAAATAGGCAGACAAAGAGAGAGTTTTAGCAAATGTAATTTATGCTAATATATTTTCTGCTAATTTTCATGCGTTTGAACAAATGTCATCCGTGCACTGCTAATTTGCTTCACTGCTACCACGATTTGTAAATCACGTATCAAATGGGGCGATAAGAGAAAATTGGTTTGTGATAAACTTAGGGGCTGATTTACAAGCCCCTTACACTGCTGTATCATCATTTTTTTTATGCTACGGCGGCGCAAAACAGTACCTCACCCCACGCCATATTTATAAACTGCCGCAATGTCACCATTGCACCAGTTTGTAAACCCTTGCACCATATTATACCTACGCCAAATATAAAGTGTGTAAGGGAGGTGCTCCCCTGCAGGGAGGCCCGAATAAGTGGTGCATTGAAATCTGCAAGATTTCACTGCGCCATTCTAGTGTATTTTTAACACCTTCTCAGGGTAGGTGTTAAACTGATGCTAGGCTCTTTTCAATGGGCCTCCCCTAGCTTTGCTGCACTAGCGTCAACATTTTTGATGCTAGTCCAGCAAAGCACCACAACTTCATCAAAAAATTTGACGCAGTTGTGCCAACGAGCACCATGGTGCACTGTATTATAAATACAGCTCTACCATGGTATTGTTAGTGGGAAGCAGGGCGAAACAAAGAAACTGGCGCATCTGTGCTGATGCGTCAGTGCCTTGTAAATGAAGCCCACAGTGTGCCTATCATTCTGGTGTTTGTTGAGATGGTAATTCACTTTAGGAAGCGTCAGAAACCTGATTTTATGACAAACATGTATTAAAGTCTGGTTTTTTTAAGCGATTTGATTTTAATTTATTTGACATGAGTTCAAGTCTTAAGATTTCTGGGTATATCTCCTACAATGATGGACGAATCGATTTATTTCCTATTGTCTCGTTTATCAACAGTAACTGTGCTGCACTGTACTTCGTCTCTAAAGATTGTTAACCTTGTTTCATTGTAAACTGAAAGATGCACTTGAAGGTATGGTGCATTAATCTGTAGCTTGACTATAGCCTTAGAACCCGCCGTAGCGGGCTCTACCGGCTACTGAAGGCCCGCTCCCACATTAAAGGCCCAAGCCGCTACAGCGGGTTCTAAGGCTATTAGAACATTCTGTCATTAGAGGGCAGAATGTTCTCCTAAATAAAACAAAGGCTTCACGGAACCGGAGGGGATTACAATCCCCTCAGGCTCTGTGAGGCTTTGTTCACAGCTGCTGCTGTGAACAAAGAAGATTGGAATGTTGGCGCTACGGGCTTTTACCGGCCAGTAAAAGCCCTGAGCACTCCATTGTTTTCAATGGAGCTGCCTACATTCCAATGTTCTAATTAAGCATAGTGCTTGCTTGAGGAGACTAAGGCCCTCATTACAACCTCGGCAGTCTTTTCCAAAGACCGCTGAGGCTGTGGGCACCAGAATACCGCCAGTGCTGGCGGTATTTCTGGCTCCCTATTACGACTTTTCCGCTGAGTCAGTGCATGGTAACAGTGTTACCGCCGGCTGGCCCAGCAGAAAAGTCACATCAACATTGCTGCCGGCTCTTAATAGAGCCGGCGGCAATGCTGATGTGCAGCGGGTGCAGTAGCACCCATCGCGCACTTCACTGCCCAAAATTCAGGCAGTGAAATGCGCGACCGAGATATGCCTGGGGGCCCCTGCACTGCCCATGCCAAGTGTTTACCGCTGTGGCCAGGCTGGCGGTCAGGGACTCATAATCCCCAGGGCAGCGGTGCTTCCACCGCTGCCCTGGGGATTATGACCTCTAGGCGGAAGACTGGCGGTATAGTGGAGGGGCCAGCAGTATGGCCGTGGCTGTTGCGCCATGGTCATAATAGCTGGCGGAACACGCTGGCGGTGTTACCACCAGCTTTCCGCCAGCCGCCAGGGTCATAATGAGGCCCTTAATATTTCCAACTGACCTTCTTCAGGAGGCAGTGAAGAGATGGAGAAAAAACACACAGACATTTCTCAGCTAGTCAATGCTTCTAGAAAATTATTTGAACGAAAAAGTACTTCGATTCTTCAATTAGTTAGGTGCAGTGGTTCATTATTTTTTCTGAACAGTATGACAGTATCAAAATGAACTTGAAAGGGGACAATCTGACAAAACGTCTGATGATGTACAATATCTGTCTGGATCTTCATCCGGAGTCAATATCACTTAGAAAGACCACTTCAAGGCAGAGAATATATAACTAAAAGAAAACATAACATTATCGCAACCCTGAACTCATGATACTGACAGGTCATGAGCACATTAAAAAAACATTCTACACAAACAAAACTGGCAGAAATCCATCTAAAACTTCCATTAAATAAATGTGCTCTTACATGACAGGCAGCAGCAAAAATAGCACCAACATGAATAACTGCTTCTTCAACAAAAACACAACATTTGGGGGCCAGATTTATGCTGGCCTTGCGCTGTTCCAATGCCACATTAGAGTCATTTTTTTTACACTAATGTGGAGTTGCAAGGAGAAAAACGCCATGCCATATTTACAAAGTGGCATAGTGCTTGCCTTGCACCACTGTGTAACCCCTTGCGCCACATTATGCCTGCGCCAGGCATATTGTATGCAAGGGGGGGGCGTTCCAGTGCTGGGGGGCTGTACAAATGGTGCAAAGGAATCTATGAGGTTCCTTTGTGCCATCTTTATCAGCATTTAACGCCTGCTAAGTGCAGGCTTTAAAAAGTGGCTCCCATTGATTACAATGGGCCTCTGGGTGCTTTGCAGGATTAGCATCTTAATTTTTTATGCTAATCCTGCTAAGCGCCGGACTACCATAAAGAATTATGACATGAGTCACCCTAACTACCACCATGGTGTGTCGTGTTTTGAATATGGCGCTACTATTGTTGTGTCGGGGGGGGGCGCTAAGGGGTGCATGAAAAGTGGTGCTGCACTAGGTGCAGCGCCACTTTTCATAAATCTGCCCCTTAGAATGGCTTCAGTCTATTACCCTCCAAAGCAGTTGCCATACAAAACAGGTCAACCACACCAATGACCCTCAACTTCGAAGAATCCCTACACCAGCGAGAAACCTGTTAAATTCACGTTTATGTATCAGCTGACAGAACAATTACAATCATCGATAAAATAAACATCAAAACTTCATAAAACAAATTCTCCTCATTAGGGCAGGCGTTCTGTGATCCGTTAGTGGATAGTCTGCAAAGTGACCTATTAGTGTTAACGTTGCATCACAAATATATAAACAGGTCGCAAAAAAGCCAGTGCGCAGTTAGCACCCATTACTTGTGATCTGTGTTTAGTACAGAAGAAGACGTAGAACAACAACAACAATAATAATAAGAAGAAGAATATGTTCTGTCACCAAAATAATTTAAGAGGAGGTGCTGTCACTAAAAGGTCGCGGACAATGTTTTATTTTGTCTAAGCCTGCATGATGTGATTGCACAAAGGCACTAAAATAATGAAAGGCGCTAGCTAATAAGTGGAAGTCAATTAACCAAAAAGCATTTTGCTCTTCCATTAGCCCTTCAAAAGTCTATTGCTTGCTTCTCATGGGAAGGAAGCAGAAGATTAGTGGAAGGGCAAGTCACAGAAAGTAAACAGGGCTCTCAGATTCATGTTTAGTTTTTGTTATTTTTACTGACTTCTTTTCCCCTGCGATTTTGGAGTTAGGTATAGAAACAGAGGCATCATTTCCGGGCCATATTTTGGTCTCTGATATTCTGTTCAAGATATTTTGCCCACTTGATATTCCTTCTGTGATATTCTGAACCTACGCCAACAAGTTACACTCAGAGAATAAAAGCAGTTTTTGTGTGCGCCATGTCCTGAAAAGATCCGTGAGTTTATGAGGCATTGGGGCAGCTTCCTTCGTGACACGTCATTGCTAAATCTGGAACAGTGGGTCTTTGTTTTGCCACACAGGGTCTTCGGTGGCATCAAAGCATTCCAAAGAATGCTTACTAGCTTCCACTTCTTAAAAGATATTTATTGAAGGGATGCAGCTTCCCCATTTGTGATCTGTATTAATGTTTTAATTAAGCTCACTGCTAGAATGCTTGGAAAGACAGTCTTTCGCAAGAGGGATTAATTATCAGCGGATCATCATAGTCTGGTCGTAATTAAGAAACTGGAAATGATCATTTTCAGAATGATGTGTCATTTCCGAGCAGTTTAGACAAACTTGTTTTTGGTTGCTGAAAAGTGTTTTAGAACGTGTGTTTCGCTGGATGCAACGGTGAATAATGAAAGATTCGGAATCATATAAAATATCATATATCGACAAAAAAGGATGCATGCTTCCGCTGGCCTCGTGCCTTAGCAGACTAATATGATTGTGTTTGACTGTGTGATCTGGGTAGCATGTATCATTTCGTTCTTCTGAGTTCAATAGTACATGATGCACATATGCACATACCCCTTTCCCTCGACCAATTCCCAGGTCGACGGGGCCTGGGCCTTTTGGTGACTGATTTTGAAAATCGGCTACACATTATAGCTTCCTAGCATCGGAAGAGTATAGGACTGCTTGTGTTTAGTGTCAAGAGATGAGGTTTTGCAGAAGGCCCTGATCTGCCCACCCACAGTGACTTCGGTTCTTCGTAACGATAAAAACGCTGTTATCAGCACCCAAACGCTGTTATGTTAGTGAATGAGTGCTTCACAAAGACTGTTCTATATTTTTACTTAGGCTGTCGAGTGACATCAAATGACATGGTGAAGGTTTTCAATATGAAATGGATTACATCACAATTCTACCTACAAAATGGTGCAAATGTGACAAGGTTTGTAACTTTACACATTTGTGAAGTGTCTTACCTTTACCAGACTTCAAATGTTCTTTTTTCCTCAAAAACTGCATTTCGCATGATTTTTCATATGTACACTTTAATTTCTCCAAATTGTGAAGTTTAAAAGAACTTTACACCTTTTGAATTCGATATGCAGACACTTTGCAAACTCTAGTTTCAGTTTTGAAGTTTCCTTCAACACAAATAATGCAGTTGCGGTCCTTTACGTATTTCAGTGCTCATTCTTTAGAAAGTTCTCAATTGATTAGCACTTCAATTAAAATAAAACACCACATTAGCTATTTTTTGTTAGCCTTCTTTACAATAGCCTGACAGATCTGTGGTGCACTCAAAAAACTATAATTTCTTGTTTGCCCTCTCTACAAGATAAACCAGAGAGTTATGTTATGTTATGTTGTGCTATGGTAAGCTCCTAGCACTTTTGTAATCATTTCAATCATTTTTATAGAACTATAGAGCTTTCTTCATCTAGAAGCCCTTTAATGAGGAAGTAGATTAACTATCATTTGATAAACTGTTATTTGTTGGGTGTTTGGTTGTGTGTGGTTAGTAGGGAGCTTTTCCATAATTGTGTTTTGCAAAGGTATATGAGTTAGCATGGAAACAAAATCCGTTCAATCTAGGTTACTACTTATGACATGTAATGGGTATAAGTGTATGAATCTAATTATTTTGTTCCTTTAATTAGGCTCTCTATTGTCCATTAGTCAGTGCTTAATATTTTAATTTATTCATAACCCTATTTTTAGAAGCGGCTGCTCTTCCTCACCAAAAGCCCTCATTTATTCAATGCTCAGCTCTGTGACTGCCTGAAAACAAGCCTTTCAGGTTACATAACATAATCAAATACTGTCCACAATTCTAAAGTGATTATGTGCATTTGCAAAAGAACCCTAGCATAAGGGGTTGGTAGGGGTAAAGGAGGTAAATTCCAATAAGAATAGATTTGTGCATTCATTGAACTTCATTCAAGTGCACATGGGCTCTAACACATCCTTTTAGATCTACTTTGAGTTCTCCATTTTGTGAGCCTCAGTATCTTCGCTGTCTCCTAAAAACAGCCCAGTGTTCAAGGATTGCTAACAGACCTAGGTAAGGAGCCCCCAGACTTTTTCTGGGTAAATAGTAATATTTGTTCAAAAGTGTTTTTTCAGCTACCTGTGCCTGTTTTACTGTGGTCTCTCTGTGTTTCAGGCAGCTTGGCCTTTTAAAGTGGTGTTTTATTTTAAAAGAATTCGTTTTTGCTGTGACTGTGTGAATTACCTTTCTAGTTTGTGGCACATGACATCATAACCCCCCTCTTTTCTAAGTAAAAATGCTACATACATCTTGCAGAGTGTGTTTTTAGGAGACTGTTTAATCTGTTTCTGTGATTTAAATTGTGTTTAGAAACTGTCTGCTCCCCCTGTTTTTTGCCTTAAAAAAGCCACATTTCTGAGCGTGCGACATGCAGTATTCCAGTGTTTGTCTTTAAAAAAATCTGTGTGGATTCAGCCTGTCTGTATCCAAGGAGATTCTGAATAGAGCAGCAGCTGCCTTCTCCCAGGCCACAGGGACTGGACTTCAGTTAACTTGCTCCTTATATAAGTTCCTATTGGTTGTTGCATATGTTGTTGTGATTGGTGGATAGGTCTGGGATTCTGATTGGTTGCAGGTTCGAGGGGTGGGGCTGTGATTGGTGGTCAGGATTAGGGGTATGATTGGTGAATAGGGCTGGGTATCCCATTAGTTGTTTGAATCAGGGTTAGAAATTGGATTGGTCAGGGTTAGGACCAGGTTCGTATTGGCCAGTAGGGCTACATAAGCCTAGTATTTAGGGCGTCTCAGCCCCGGCGTCTCAGCTAATGGCGGAGAGGACAAGGGCAGTTGCCTGTTTGGGCCTGTTCGGGACAGGTAGGAACTAAGGCCAGAAATGCTGCCCAATTCACTATGGGCCAGGATTGATTTCAGTCCCTACACATCCATCAACATGCAAACACATTATCTGCAAAGACATCCAACTCATGCATCACAAACTGACCACAGACAGATCGCAATGGCCCATCACCCAACATAATACCCATTATACAACACAAATACACATATCCTCCACAACTACAACAGTCAAACACCTGCATTCTCACAACAAACACTACTCTGTCCACTCCCACTAACACAACCTGCCATCACCCACACAACACAAAACCACAGTATACATTTCTCTCAGTCTCAACCTTCCAGATACACACTCTCTATTCATACTAACCAACAACACTATCCGCTGTTTGCTCCACACAGACCACCTTTCATCAAAACAATGCCAAAACCCAGCCTTCCAACACACCACCTACAAACACCCTTCCCCCCTTTTCACCAATTACACACAGCCATACAATCCCCACACTTCACTCCACCACACATATTACCTCTTCCAGTCATCACAACTAACACTAACTCCCCTGACACACATCCATCACCTCTTACACACCTTGTACATTCATCTCTAAAACACATCAACACCCCATCTAACACTCTAATTCCACTCACCGGCACTATTTCACATACAAATCCCTCACCAAAAACAACTACACCAATATCCCCTCTCACTATTCCACAAAAACAATACAGACCACACACATCAGCACCTCAATTCAACACAAACTTTCATTACACTTATCGTCACACCCACCCCCACCCTCAGGATTACACAAAGAATACAAGTCCCATCCTGCCTTTATCCCTACTTCCTCACTCTTCACAAACACCTACCACAAGCACCCCAACCCAGCAACTTTCATTCACTCGCCTCTCCTCCATTGCACAATTTAGAGCCTTACATCATGATCCACATGCTCCTCCACCACCCCAACCCATACTCCATCCACACTAAACAGACACAAACAAAATAAACAACATGTCACTCTTAGCAACCTCGCATCCCCTTGTCTATTATATAATAAGACTACCCTACAAAAAACAGTACACTCTTCATGTCTCTCTCAGCCACCAAGTCCACCACCCACACACACAGACCCAACAAAATGCCTCCTTAACCTGCTGAAAGAGGAACACTATAATGAAAAGCAAGACTGTTGTGAGCCTCAAACAGTTAACACAACTAACAACACTCTTGCTTCAAGCTCATATTATACTACTTACCCTTCTCCTAAACAAAGCAACACTACCACTAACACACCTTTTCTAAACTGCCAACTCATAAATGCTCGATCACTCTCTAAAAACAAGCACCACATCTACGACTTGCTCACAGACACACAACCAGACTTACTATTCATAACGGAATCCTGGTTGGGAGATGACATGGCCCCAGTGTTGCACGAAGCCCTTCCTCCGGGCTATCAAACCATCACACAAAACCGTAGAGGCAAGGGAGGAGGTGGACTAGCTATTATATTCTAATAGGCAATGAACCTCAGTAAAACAGACAACATCTCCATACAAGGTTGTGAAGCCCTCCTCACCAGATGCCACCCTACTCCAACTTCCTCCTGTAACTTTCTCCTCCTTTACAGACCTCCAACTAACAACTCCACATTCCCAGATGCTTTTCTAGATACAGTCTCAAACCTTATTACACTATACTCCACCCTATGCATTCTTGGGGATCTAAACATTTGGTTTGACAAACCCAATATGCCCCATCGAAAAGCTATCACCACTGGCCTAGTCGCATTGAACCTACATCAGATTGTACACAATCCCACACACATCGCTGGATACATCCTAGATGTCATTTTTGCTAAGCCTGAACTAGTTACCGTTCATAGCATCACGCCAATCACTTGGTCAGACCACCATTTGATAACTTTCCGACATAAAGCTCTACATATCAACACACCCCACAACTACTTACATATATGAACCTTCCTACCATGGAGCAAACTCAATTTTGATGACTTAGAAACACAACTAACAGCCAACACAGATCTAGATACAATTAATTCTGTGCCAAAACGTTATGTGTGGCTACAGGAAGCTTTTGATATCCTAATACCACTCAGAAAAACTAAACACGACAAAAGAAAACCAACACCTTGGAGAAACACAGAACTTAAAAAGATAAAGGAACAAATCGGAAAGTTGCAACGTACCTGGCTCAAAACAAACAACAGTCAAGGCAAACTGCAGCTACACAAACTTAACAGAATGTACAAATCATCAATCAAAAAAGCTAAAAAAAGGTACTACTCAGACAGATTTCAAAATGCTAAATCTACAACCAAGTAGTTTATAAAATTCTTAATGAATTTCAAAAACCTACATGCATGGAAGGAAGTCATCCCACTACTCAAGATTTCGCAAACAAATTGGCAACTCACTACACAGCCAAGGCAGACACATTTTTAAAACAGAAGAAAACCATCAGCACCAACCCTTTTCCTAAAATACCCTGTAAGAATAAACCAACCCAGCCTCTACAGTCCTTCAAACAAATATCACAAGGTGAATTTATGGATTTGGTCAAAGCAAGCAGATCTCCTGGTTGCCCTTCTGACACTTGCCCACCACAAATCTTCAAGAACATTCTTCTATCTACTTCTGCTGCCACACCTGTAAGAATAATCATCAACAACTCTTTAACAACAGGAACTTTTCCTGTAGACCTGAAAAAGGCATACATACAACCGTTATTAAAGAAAACAAATCTAGACCCGCAAGACCCCAACAACTACAGACCAATCACAAATGGACCTTTCCTGGGAAAATTGATAGAAAGAGCAGCATTCGCCCAGATGTCACAATTCATTGAAAACTATTGTATAATTTCAGACTTCCAAACTGGATTACGCCCAGGAAGAGGAACTGAATCAACACTCATAGCAATCTCGGATGATCTTACAAACACAGACGACCGCAATGTAGTTGCTGCACTACTTCTCTTGGACCTCTCCGCTGCATTTGATACAGTTGACCATGACACCCTAATTCAAAGACTCCACGAAGCCTGCATACAAGGGACTGCTCTCGACTGGCATGGCATGGCTCCTGGGTGGGTTGTTATACTAGATATCTATGAACCCCTGCTCTCATCTTATCACACTTATCTACCCACCATCATATGTCATGTCTCTATCAATCTATCCTCCATTCCCACTCTGACTCATCCCAAATCCATTCTACTACTTTCATCTCCTAAATAACTCTGCCTAAGCTCTTCCTTCCGCTTCCACATCTAACTCACCAAACCTCACTCTGCTACCATGACCTCCCAAACAACCCTACTAAATTCTCCCCATTTATCTCACCCTGCTACTATTATCTCCCTAACTCTTCCACAGACTCTTCCCTCCTCCATCCCCCTTTACTCATCCCAATCCTTTGGGATGAGTAAATGAGGGATATACTCCCAATTAACACTTCTGGATTTCTTTTCCTCATCCACTCCTCCACCCCTCCATTACTCCAGTCAATCTAACTAACAAACTCTCATATCCGCGGCTCAAATTAACTCATAATAATACTAAACCTGTAATCATATTTCCCGACACTAATCCATCACTAATTCTTGTTGGGTTCCGAAGTAGCGTGCTACTCGCCTAAAAGCGTTTCGACGCCTCGTCAATCAATCAAAGAGACTTATAGAGCGCGCTACTCACCCGTGAGGGTCTCAAGGCCCTGGGGGAGGGGGAGAAAAGAGGGGGGGAGATCACTGTTTGAAAAGCCAGGTCTTAAGGTTCTTCCTGAAGAGTAGGAGGTCCTGGGTCTTGCGGAGGTGGGTGGGGAGGGAGTTCCAGGCCCTGGGGGCTAGGTAGGAGAAAGATCTGCCTCCGGTGGTGGTGTGTTTGATGCGAGGAACAGTGGCGAGAGAGAGGTCGGCGGAGCGGAGGTGGCGTGTGGGAGTGAGGAAGGTCACTCTTTCGTTAAGGTAGGTTGGGCCGGTGTTGTGGAGCGATTTGTGTGCGTGGATGAGGATCTTAAAGGTGATCCTTTTGTCTATGGGGAGCCAGTGGAGGGATTTGAGGTGTGGTGAGATGTGTTCATGTCGGGGGAGGTCGAGGATGAGTCGTGCTGCTGAGTTCTGGATTCGCTGTAGTTTGAGCTTGAGTTTTAGTGTGGTGCCGGCGTAGAGGGCGTTGCCGTAGTCAAGCCTGCTGCTGATGAGTGCGTGGGTGACTGTCTTTCTAGTCTCTGTGGGGATCCACTTGAATGTTTTTTTCAGTGTGCGGAGAGTGTTGAAACATGAGGAGGTGAGGGCGTTGATTTGTTGGGTCATCGAGAGGGAGGAGTCCAGGATGATGCCGAGGTTGCGTGCGTGGTTTGCGGGGGGTGGGTGCGGTGCCTAGCGTGGTAGGCCACCACGAGGGGTCCCAAGTGTTTTTGTGTGGGCCAAAGATGATTATTTCGGTTTTGTTGGAGTTGAGTTTAAGGTGGTTGGCTGTCATCCAGGCAGCGGTGTCAAGGAGTGCAGTGTGTAGGTTGGATTTGGCGGTGTTGGGGTTGCAGTGAGGGAGAAGATGAGAGGATGGTGATGCCGTGGGGTTTGAGGATGTTGGCTAGTGGGGTCATGTAGATGTTAAAGAGTGTGGGGCTGAGGGAGGAGCCTTGTGGGACTCCGCAGGTGATTTTGGTGGCGGAGGATTGGAAGGGTGGGAGACGGACTTTTTGGGTTCTGTCGGTAAGGAAGGAGGTGAGCCAGTCCAGGGCTTTGTGGCTGATCCCGGCGTCGTGAAGACGCATGCGGAGTGTGTGGTGGGAGACAGTGTCAAAGGCTGCGGAGAGGTCCAGGAGTATGAGTGCTACCGTCTCGCCGATGTTGACTCTGGATCTGATTTCGTCGGTGCATGTGATGATAGCGGTTTCTGTGCTGTGGTAGGGGTAGTAAGTGCTATATAAATACTATTACAATACAATACAATACAATACAATGCTTCCTTAGTACTACAGCAAGGAATCAACCCCCAACTCACATTGAAATGCATGCTACACAAGTTGTCTTGTTTCTACGTTTAATTGTGTTTGGCTGTGCAAGAGAGCAAAAAGTAACAGCGAGACCATTATTTTATTGGAAAGGATATAGTTTAAATATATGCTGTTGGGTGTCTTTTTTCCTCCTGCCTTGCAAATAACAAGGCAGTTAGCTTTAGTTTTACAACATTCATGTCATGGCTTGTTTATCAGGCACTACTGCTTGAATCCATAGAGAAGTAGCTGATTTACTGCTTCATGACAATCAGTTCATATACGGCTTTTGTAGACTGCATTTGTAGACCTCACAACTGTAATAAACTGCTTTAAGCACTCTGTCCCATACCTTTACAACATGATGCTTTTTGTTCAGAGCAGGCATCTTGAACATCTGACACCAATATGTAGTGTCCTTATATGGGATAGGTACCTGTCTTGAAGGAAATAAAAAGGCACAATTAAAATATTTGGTGGATAAGAAGGATTAGAAGACAGATCAAATTTTACCTGCAACATAAGTATTGTAATGGGTTTCAATACTTGTTTTGCTAATCAGTGCTTATTTTGTAAAAAAATTAAGAAATGCAGGTACCCAAAATGTTTCTTAGAAGCTTGCCACCGGGACTGCTGAATGCACCATTAGTGATTATCACTGATGCACAGTCTAGATTCTATCTCACCCCAAACTTCTTTTCGCTTTATCTCACCCTTGCAAGTTTTTTTTTTTAGCTCTGCTCCCTCGCTTTGTCACTATTTTCCTAGCTTTCGCTTACATCTCCTACATTTTGTGCCTTTCTCCATCTTTCTTTGGGCCAAAGTCTAGTGGTGAAAATCAGGTTTTGCTCCCCACACATAAATGCAGGTGACTATCACCTGCCACCATAAACCGAGCACCGGCTAAAGCCTGGTTGTAGGAAACATGGGCATTGTTTGCTGTTTGAGACGAAGACATAATTGAGTATGGTGAGGATCGTTCTTTTCAGCTACATGTAAAACAGAAGAATTTTCAGTAATTTATGAATGTAACCCAAAAGGCAAAACACACTGACTTTAGAGAAAACGTTCCTTCCAAAACTGTGTACAATTAAGTTCAACAGGTTTTTTGATAACGCCAAATAAATACTGGACAAAAAAACTATTAGGTACAAAAGTAGTTAATAATCATTAAACAAAATAATTGGTTTGCAGGTCAAACGCCTATAGTACTATTTTATCCCAACTAACAGGTTGAAGTCTTATCAGATATTGAGAGATCTGAAGCTGAGTCACGATTTGTTGCAGAAGAAAAATAACAAAATTCTCAAAACTAGATAGTTGAGATGGGTCTGTGGTACAGCAAATAGTAAAACATTTTTACCTCTTCTTCAAGTTCTTACAACGTGTGGAAATGAGGCAAATTCAGTAAGCAGAACCAGAAAGACCTTGCAATACATGAATTCGGACAAATTGTTACTTACGTCAGTATTTGTAAGGTTAAAATAAGGCATGTCTGGCGAAACATGATTTGTATTCTGTGCGTTTAACAAACGGAGACTCTTTCGCCCACGATTTGATCCATGATATTTTGCACCTTCTGCACCAACGTCATCTGAGTGATAGGCCCAAATCACTCTAACTGTGCTCTCCTTTGAAAAAATATATAGCCATTAGAATTATAAAGTAAACCACTGCAATACTCCATTATTGAATTCAGTTTTAACACAATGCCATCTAAGAATAAGTTTGTCAAAATTGATAGAACTTTATTCAGCTGCAGAAAAATATTTCTTTATGTTCCAAAGAGTTCTTTAAGGGAATTTCTAAACCTGGAGATCTTTCAAGTTGCAAAGATGAATAATACGTTCGTAGTTAATCTTCACTTTCCTTTAGAAAAACTTGAGTGCAGAATTGTTTTTACCACGTATAGTTCCTGGGTATTTACATTCATTCTTGAAAAATGTAATTTTTAGAATTAGTTATAATATAGCAATGTCGAATTGTTTAGGCAGCTCAACCATATTTATCTTTTTCTTTGGAACATAATGTAGGATGTTTTTGTTAATGGCTTACCACAGCTGGCTTCTTACCACTGAAAGCGTTTGAAGGAAAATGGGCAGTTCAGAGTCATAATCTTTACTGTGTGAATACTTTCATGTGGTACACACGATTTAAACCATGCTGCAGTCATTTGACTGGCTCTTGCACAACCTACGAGATTTTTTTTAAATCCATTATGTGCTACACTTAATATAACAAGAAGGGAGAAAGTTATCAAATTGATTTGATTTCTTCCAAATTAGCATCCCTATTGCAATCTACTTTCACTTTTAAGAGTTTTCTATAAATATTTTAGAGGTTCTTTATATTGCTGAATTATATTAAATTATTAACTGATTTCATTTTATGTTGACATCAGTGAATGTCTAAATCAATTGTAATGAACTTGGGACTTGGATTTTAAGTTTCCTTATGCATTTGGCTTAGAAAATGAAACATAAAAACTGATATTACATCAATAGCATAGAAAATAAATGCAAAATATAATTCTGGGAAAAGGGCAAAAGGCTGCTTTCCGATTTTTTTGCTGCAAAATGGGAAGATTTTGAATAAAATGTACAAAGCATATTTTCTATCTATGCAACACATTTATAATGTGGTCTAAAATCTAGGTTTTAAAATCAAATGATAACATTAGAATAACATTTTGGTTTTAGGTGTAGGAAGCTAGCTATCTAGGCAGTGTGCCAATGTTAGTGCACACTATGCAGATCGTACAGATAACCCTTGCTGGTAGATAGGGGATGAAAATAATAACCCTACATGCTCTCTTTTGTGGTAGTGTGAGTAAGCAGTTTAGGCTTATCAGAGGACAGTTAAGCATTTGTTGAACACACACAGAGTCAATAAATGACACACACACTCAAAAAAAAGCTTGAGACCAATTTTGAAAAATAACATTTTTTGACACCAAGAACTGCGGTATTGGGTAAGTACTTTTTAAGTTAGCAGTTTTGAAGAATACAGAGAATACACTTGTATTGACTCTAATACGGTAATGTTATCCTATGGGAAAAGGCACATATAATGCACACGGGCACTGAGCAACGACTTAAAGGACTGTTGTTCTGCAGTTAAGGTAAGGTGGGTGCAAGGTCCAAAGCAGCACCAACAGGTCACCACGGTCGGCTCTAGGGCATCCATGTACAGAGGTGATTTTCAGCATCTGTGCCCTATTGTTATCCTATGAGAAAGAAAAAATACTGTATATGGGTACTTGGCAATGTCTTACAGGATTGGTCTTCTGGAGTTAAGGTAAGTATGGGGCAAGGTCTAAGGCAGCACCAACAGGTCACCTTAGAAGGCACTGGGGCGTCTGGGTGCACAGGTGCTTTCCAGCATTGGGTCTCCTGCTATAATCCTATGGGGAAGAAGCAGATATCAGAGCTAAGAGAAGCAACAGGAGCTGTTATAAATTTGGAGGAGGCAGAAAATCAAATGGTCGTGAAGTATTTAAGTGAGTTTGGCTCAAGTCAAATGTATCAGGATTATAAAGATTGCCAGCCCCGAAGATTACAAAAATGCCAAGGATGGGGTGGGGGGCAGGAGATAATAATTGCTTCTGACAACCTCAAAGAGTTTGGGAGCCGGAAACCAGGTTGGAATAGCATTTGGTTATGGAACGTACACAGAATAGAGTCATTGCTGCAGGATGCAGATGCATGGTCCTTCTTTCAGGAATATGATATAATATGATATAATCCTGCTACAAGAAACATAGAGCTGAGGGCCAATATTGGTGGCAAGTTATGTGGAGCTGCAGATACCAGCAAAGAGATACTCAAAATATGGCCATTTAAAAGGGGGGGGACTGTCAACACTTCTATCCACAGCATTCAAATGGGATAAAGGCATATTTGACACTGGGATAAACTGGATCCAGGCAACTAATCTTACCCCTGATGGGAACTGCAGCAATCAAAAATATCTAATGCTCATGAATGTCTATATTCATCCAAATAAAGCATGCAGAGGGGGAAAAGTGGACATTTTAGGCAGAATAATTAAGGCCCTACAGAGACAGTATCATGAGGCCATTTTCATAGTCTCTGGTGATTTTAATCTAAATCTGGCTAATATCAGAGGGGAAAGCACAAAGAATTAGGCCACAAGCAAACACTGGAAGTGTTTGGAGAACTAACTAATGGTGCTAAACGGAAATAGCAAGGAAGATATTCCAGCCACAATGTTTGTAAGCAGCAGAACTTGCTCAACCATCGATTATACATTGATAAACAACTCTGCGAAGCCCCTGGTGCACAACTTCCAAATCAAATGTAGAATCGAGAGTGACCATTTTCCCCAAATTATGAAACTAGAATGCAGATTCAATCGGCTGCAAAACTCGAGTTGCTTCATTACACCCCATTCATGTTTAATCTTAAAAGAATAAAATGGAATCAGCAAGGGATAGTGGTCATAATGGAAGAAGTGTACCGCAGGGTAGGGCCCTTGACTGCGAGAAAAGTCTAGTGGGCACACAAGATAAGGAGCTTGTTCTTAAAAGAGACTGCAACGAGATATGGGCCAGGTTAATTCTCTTTTTATTAGCAAAATTCTTGGTTATGACAAGGACAAAAATCCAGCTCAATGTTTATAATAAAAAGAGGGGCCAAGAACAGCATGATTGATTTAATAGGGTTCTGCGTACTCGAAAACCCTAATTGTTTGAGAAACTAGAAAGCTGACAAACGAGGCTATGCGGGAGCAGGCAACAGATAAATGAACCCTACAGGTCCTGAAAAACAAGTACTGCAAAGATTGTCAGAGAGAAAAAAGATTTCAGGAAAACTGATGGTCCAAGTTACTTTGGGCAAGTAAAAAAAAAAAAACAGCGAGACCTTCTGGGAACTGGTGCACAAGCTAGCGGCTGGCACGTGCAGCTGCCATAAAATTGGAATTGATTAAAGATCCTGGGAGACCCACATCCACAAATTGTTCAGACCATTAAAAGGTGAAAAGAAGCCAGACCAAACAATAGCCCAGCTACATAAGGACAAAGTGTGTCCAGGAAAAGAGGTCACTCAATGGCTTCAAAAGGAGGGCAAGATCACTGCCACCCCGGAGCCAGCACACAATGATCAAGTTGTGGTGCCAGAACAATTAAGTAGCCTGATCAAGAAAATGAAATCCGATGGGCTGCTGGTCCAAATGGCCTCCCAAATGCCATTTCAAAGGAGATCCAGCATGTTGGGTGCACTATTTTGTACCACTTTTTAATGCCATCTTTTGTACCCAACAGATCCCAGAATGGTGGTGAGGCAGCATAATTCACACAACTATAAATGTGGAAATCCAGCTCTGCCTTCAAATTATAGGCTCATCGCCCTAATTGACGTGGAGGCAAAATTATGCATCCTGTTTAGTCCAGCATCTCCAAACCTGGGTGAACGAAAACAATTTAATCCCAAATTTCCAAACAGGGTTCAGAGTAGTTATGGGAATTACAACAAACTTAACAGTGTTCACTCTCATCGTAGAAAAGGCCATACATAGGAAAACAAGCCTTTATGCCTGTTTTATAGACCTCAAGTCTGCCTTCGATCGGGTTCCCAGGGGATGTCTCTGGTCCAAATTGGAGTAATGTGGAATTCCAAACATTCTCCTGAGGGCAATAATACTCTTATATACCTACACCTGGGTCCAAGTAAAAATAGGAGATGGTACTACACTAACAAAAAGGATATATACCAAGACCTGCTTGAAACAGGGGTGCGCCCTGGCCCGGAGTCTGTTTAATTTATATTTGGCAGATTTAGCGGTCGTGTTCTCACAGCTGAAAAGTCATCCCCTGGTTTTAGGCTCAGGGAGAAAGTTGGGTGTCTACAATATGCCAATGACATCTTGCTTTTGAGTTAGACACCAATAAGACTACAAAGGAGCATGACAGCCCTAAAAAGCTTACTGGATCATCAAGGTCTAGAAATAAACCTGTCCATAACAAAATTAATGTGACTGTATAGCTGTAAAAATAGGTTCTTCACTTGGTTTCTGGAAGGAAATAAATGGAAATGGTTTTGACATACAAATACCTAGAAGTACATTTGGAACCCCAAATGACAAGGAAGCATCATCTGCTTGCAATTCAGGCAAAAGCACATTCTCTGACGTATAGCTTCAAACTGCTCAAGATTAAATTAGAGTGTCCCAACCTGAACCAGCTTCTCAAAGTCATGTCAGCCCATTTGCTCCCTGCTGTATCTAATGGTGAAGAATTCATGTGGGGCTGGGAGATTTCTTCATTAAACATAGATCAAACCAAAGTATACAAGGCCATCTTCAACATTCCAAAAAGGAGTCCACGGCCCAGGATCGGCATGAGTTGGCCTAAAAAACAGCTTTGTA